>NW_027044797.1:0-42482 GCF_964019385.1 Sycon ciliatum | reverse complement strand
GTGTGCCCTCAATCCAAGCCCCCCTCTGTAAACGGTGCCGAGCGCGTCGGTGCATGGATAACAAATCGAAACACAACGCACAGCGCGCCTAGCTCTTGCCGTGTGCCCTGATCTACTGCCTGCTGGTATGTAGACATAGATCAGGGCTATCGTCCGCTAGAACTAAAGCCAGGGCCTAATTGTGTACTTCGTGAGTTGTGCCCTTTGCGAACTGAATGAGCGCGCTCCCTTGGCCGTGGTCTACCAACTGATCAACCCTGGCAGTCTTGAGCATATCCAGCAGATACGAAAGGGTAAACCATTCATCCTCGCTCAATGTGTAACTGGCTTCTCCTACCGTGAGAATAGCCGAGCCCTCAGGAGCAAGCACGGCGCGCAGTGCGCCAACGCTGAACACACGGCTTTTGCCTATAGGCTGAGATACTGCCACGTTAGCGGGATTAATGAACGGGCTTGCCTTCATGGGGTCGGCGTATTGCCCGCACACCAACTGCATTACATGCGTATTCTCACGGCCTGCCCTGCTGATGCAATCGCTGCATATGTGCTTCGATTCCTCAATGGGCACCCACCTGCCAGGGTGTGGACTGTCGGCCTTACTGGTGTAACAGTAGTAACAATGCGTTGCGCTGTTCTCGTCAATAAAGCCCTGAAGCGTTGAGAACACATCAAGAAGACTGGCCTGTTGCTGCATCTGGTATAACCTCGACTAGTTGTGATTGGTCTGGTGAGGGAACGTTCATGCGCTCCTCGTGGATTTCTATCTTACGCCTAACAATTTCCCCCTGTTCTACAGCCCTTTGCAGGAATGTGCTCAGGGAATCGGTGTTGCTGTGGCCTCGGTCCTTGGCTATCATCTCCATTAGCTTACTTCTAAGCGCTGCTGACTCCATCAGGATACGCAGCATGGACGCATCACCGCTGCCCCCTGTCTCAACCTCCTTGACCAGCTTGCGCCCACCACTGCCATCCATGGCCGGCTTGTAGGTCCTGGTAACTACCTTCCGATCCTTCGATTCAAAGAAGGCTATCCAAATCTGCCTATCCAACTGATCCAGCCGATGGAATTCCCGGGCCATGTACTCGTCAAGGGTGTCCGCTACGCGCTCCCGAAAGATATCCATGGCAAAAGTAATCCGCCTTTTGACCGTGGAAATACTCACGCCAAGAGTCTCTGAAATATTTCTTACAGATACCCCTCTGAGACGCAACTCAAGCACCTTTCTTGCGTCGTCCACCTTACTAAAATAATCTGGATCAGCTCCTGTATCGGCGACCAGTTGTTTCACTAGGTCGGGCTTTCCCCGGCTTCCGGTTGTCTTTAGTGCGTCTTTCTCGCTTTGTGTGGGGTTTCCCATGGTGTGTCGGTTGTGATCTTGTAACGTTTGTTTCCTTACGTATGTTTTTCGGGTGCTTTACTGGTCTCGTTCCCCCCTTGATTTCGTCTGTTGCTGGTGTTCTTTTCGGGTATGAATCTTCTTAGGTTACTATTTCAGGTATAGGTATATAATATATATATAATAATACTCTATATGATTACTCCTTATACCTTGTAGGGAGGGGGTTAATGATGTCAGGGGGATAGGCGGATTGATTCTTGGGCGTGGAAGTGCGCCTGCCTTAGTTGCTGGATGGCCTTTTGTGCGTCGTTTCCTGGTGGCAAGGCTCTGTCGTAGAGATCCAGCAGCAATTGAGTTGCTTCTCTCACGTTTCTAGCCTTCCTGGCCTTCTCTGCGCTTATTCTCCTATACTCACCACTAAGAAAGATGCGCCTAATAGACAGGTGAAGGTTTCCGGGCATATTGGGGAGCTGGCGGCTCAATGGCCTTGCGGGTAATGTTGTTTTGTTTCTATCCATTTATCCAGTGAACCACCTTGAGCCGATTAACGAGCAAAGCACAGGAAGCCGATTTGCCCCTGTGCACGCTGCTCTCGTTGCGTTTCTGCCTTTCCTGGTTACCTACCGAGCCCGCCAAAAGCGAGCAAGAGCAGGACACCTACCAGCAGCATCCATCCAATCCACATATTGCACCTCCATTTGTTGCGATTTGGGATAACGGGGCATTTACGCGCCCTTATTCGATCCTACCCCCTGGCGCATTAGATACCAGGTGAACATTGGAGGGAAGCACGTTAACAGGCTTCTGCGTGATGTAGAACCTCGGCACGATGTCGATTTCAACTCCTACAAACTGGAGAAGCTCGATGCACCTGCGTAGGCCTCTCATGGTCTCCGGGTCTTTCTCCTCCTCTGAATCTTTGTAGCGCGTCGCTGCTTGGAAATTCTGCAAGGTGCATCGGTGCAACTTGGTGAGCGCGAGCCGGTCTTCTTCCGACATCGTTTTAAGTTGCTCCTTTGCTGCCTGCCGTACGGCTGATGGCGTGTATACGAGTTGCTTCATGGGTTGCCCTTCCTGGTTTTTGGTTGTGTGTTAATTATGCCTTATGCCTGCTCTGTGGCAAGCATCAACTCAAAATTGATACCGTCAAAAATCTCCTCCTCGTGATCCTCTGCATCCTTGAGCCAGATAGCGGTTTCCATCCACTCGCAGACCTGGCCTTTAGCATCGTCAAAACTCAGCGTTCCTTCACGCACCTGGGCCTGCAATGCGTCGAAGCCTTCTGTACACTTGGCCTCATCAATGGCGATTTCCCGAACCTCATCAAGCCATTCCTTAAGTGCATTTTCAACGTGCGACTCAATGCAATCCGTCCAATCAACTCGGCTTATCTGGTGGCCGTCTACGGTTCCCGGTTCTACGTGACCACCCCTGAGGGCATGATCAAGAAGCGCGCGATTGAGAGCCATTTGCGCAATTGTCTCAAGGGTTTCCTTGTCGATCTTGCCGCGGACGAATTCTTTCGCTGAGCCGGTTAAGATGGTGTATGATGTGTAATCGTTATCGAGATATAAGGCAGCGTGATAAGTTGCCGCGTTTGTGTATCCGTTCATGGTCGTATCTCCTAAAAGCGATTCTTAAGAAGGAAGAAAGCAACAACGCCAACCACGATTCCCAGAGGGATGAACAAATCGCCAATGATTGCCGCGACGTTGTATAGCGTATCTGCGTTGCTCTGAAGAGTGTCAACGCCGTTTTGAGTGTAGGTGTAGAAGCTTTCCATTTTGTCGTATCTCCCAATACTAGTGCGTGTTTGTAGCTGACTTACGATCTTTATTCGCTGCATGTTTCAACGCACACGTAAAAAACTTCTATTTCTTTTCCATAAATCGTACAATTGGCTCAATTCGGACAGTATACGCACATTCTCTGCATCATCTTTTTTCTTATACCCTGCTCTGCTTAGCGCCCAATTTATAACAATCGCTTTAGGAGCGCCAAACAATCCCCTCTTATCGATGATAGAAAACTCAAAGTAAGCCTTGTATGCTACGGGGTGAAATAGCTCTCGGGAAAGGCTTTCGGATAGATTGCTCATAATAGGAAAAAGATTCAGGTTAAAGGGTTGTTCAAGTGACTACTCCTATCATCGGCAGATCCTGTGCCAGCTTAAGCGCGGGCACCCTGGCGAGTGCTACGCATGGCCCTCGTACGCGCTGAGGTCTGAGCCGCTGTTAATGCACTCATATAGGAGTCAAAGCCTGTCTTGCTTTCTATCTCCGATCCCTCTTGCTTGAGAGTGTATTCATGGCCTATAGTGGCCTTTTTGATTTCAATATTCAATCCATATAGCTTCATTGCCTTATCTCCTGTAAATTGGTTTAGTGTCTCCTCGGCTTTGGCTTCGACATTATAGCCCCTAGCAAATAACCAAAAAGAAGCACGAGGAAAGCCAGTGAAAAAAAGATATTCAAGGGGCTATCTAGGTCATCAATCCCCATTTCTTGCACCCGCTTTCTTTCTGGCCTTGAGGTATGCCCTGGCTACCTCTTTCCAGTTGACGAGATCAAGAGCCCAGTGTATGAAGTTCCCAAGCTCTAAGCGCGGGCCGGTTGTCATGAGCTGGCGGTAATGAGATTCTACTGTCATTGCGTATGTGCTTATCTTATCGCTTTCAGAGACAAGTACAACGGAATCAACACCGGCTGAATCAATGCCTTCGTAATGCTTATTCACATCCTGAACAATACGAAAGGTGAGACCGTTGCTATAACCCTCAAACAATGGGAGGAAGTTGTGCCGCGAATCGTGATACTGTAGCCCATCAAGGAAGAATCTGCACTCCCTATCCTCTTTGTGTGATTCAAAAATGTCCTTAGTCATTTTCCCCTCGTTCTAAACGCCCTTCAAACTGAAGGCGCGCTATGGTTGATGCCAGGTCTGTATGTTCACAAAGCGTTGTAAAGCACTCATCCCAATCAATGAGCGAAAGCACTAAACCTACAATATCCTGCACCATGAAAAGGGCGGCGCCAGATATGCGGGATGCAGTAGGGTTTAATAAGCCATGGACCCTTACTCGAAGTGCCTTCTTGGCTGGCAAATAGGCCTCCTCTGTAGTTGGGGCTTTCCTGATTTCATCAGCAAACTTGACTTTTATCCAGTGCAGTATATTATCAGATACGGCACCAGTTACTAACCAGTCGCAAACATAGCCCGTGAATCGATTTTGCCGCCCATTGGGCGCGCGATCCAAAAAGTTTAAGCTATCATTAAGAGTAAGGAGCGGAGCGAATGCCCTACGCAGTTCCTGCTCGTCTCTGTCGGCTCGTTCTTGCAAGTCCATTGTTACACCCCAAAGCGGTTCGGTGAAACTGAATCAGACTGACATCTAGCAACAACCCAAGAACCGGCAACTCCTGGCCGATTACGCGCGGATACATTGTGCCCACTCAATAGGTGGCGCGGATGGTCTTCAGGAGTGGCGAAGCGTTGCGCGTACATTTCCCAATAGGCCCCCTCCACCATTTCGGATACCTGGCGCTCGACTTCATCCACTTGCAACCAGAAGTCGCGGTCGTCAACCGGGTCTTGCGTGTCGCCGTGAACTACATCAACGAAGTGCCAGCGTCCTTCCTTGGTTTCCGGGTTATACGATAGGACTTGTACCGACATTTCCCAGAATAGGCCATCCGGGTCAAATGTAAAATCGATGTTCTTTGGAAAAGGATTCATCGTTGTATCTCCTAATACGTGATGTATGAAAGCAAAATAACTTTCTTTTGTTTGCTCTACGACCCATTCATAACGAAAGTTTCGAGACCCGTAAAATAATTTTATTTTTTTATTTACGCCCTTAATGCACCTGTGCACGCCTGTCGCATAAAAAAAGGAAGCCAGCACCCACATGCCGGCTCCCTTTAACGCTTCCGATCTATCACGCCCCCCGCTACAAAGGGGCGCTCATTGTATCACTGATTAATCAAATATAGTGACGTGGACAATTAGGTGCAAACGTGACGTGGACAATTAGGTGCAAACGTGACGTGGACAATTAGGTGCAAACGTGACGTGGAAATCCGGTCAGATGGTGACGTGGACAATTAGGTCTGCGATTCAATTCCCGCTGTGATAGCGCGAAATATCTTCCTGAATATTACCAAGTCCTCGTGCGATTGACTGGAAACCGGAGTCTTGACGCGAACTCAGCGTAGCCACATCAAGCTCTACTTGTATGAGCCTATCTTCAATATCTTCCTCCTTTGCTGCTTCCTGGCTCTGCCTTTCATGGTCATTCAAGGCCCTTACGATCTCCGCTTGCAGGTCCACCGGAGGCTCACTAGATGTATTTAATGATGGGATCACGCTGCTTACACTCCCTCCAAGCAGCAAGAGGATTACGCCCATATACAGCCAGCCAGGGATGGAATTGAGCAGTTCTAACTTCGTCTTTGGGGTTTCTTCAGTCACGGTACATATTTACGGTCTACTTCGAGGTACCGGGGGCGAATGGCCATAATGTAACCAAAACAGCCATAATAGCAAAAGGCCCATCGCGGGGCGAAAGGCCAATTGCAGGAGATACAACAATATACCATGAAAGGTAATTGAAGTGGTTTTGATATACGACGTGGACAATTAGGTGTTTCATTCTAAACCGAAACTAATACTAAAAACGTTTCGTATATGAAACACATTTGGCTGATATTGGCCAATCTGGAGTATATGACTACACAAGGAGATATCACAATGGACCACATTCATGATCGCCTTCGCTGGCTCTTCTCTGTCAGCGGAGCAGTTGGGATTTCATCGGTAGTATTGGGTGCGATAGTAGATACACATATGCCGGCCTACACATGGCCAGTTCTGCTCTGCTCTACCCTCTGCTTCACCATCGCTTTTTCGTGTCTGATTATCAATTACCTGATCGACCGGCAAATCCTTTTCATATTCGCTCAGGTAGAGAACGGGCATAAGCGATGGAGCCTGATCTTCAAAACCAGGACGTGGACATTCAGCCTTGGCTTTATGCCTACAGATCACTTCAGGGCACTTGGGGGTGATCCAGACCATTCCTACCCAGACGTGCCGCCATCGCCTCCATCCTTGGGCAATAACCCAATAGGAGGCGACTCTGGCCCATCGCTAAACACATCCCCGATGGATAGGCCTATCACCGATATGCACATCATGGCGGACGGCCTACGGCTCCTGAGTCTACGCCTTACCAACCTCATTAGCCTGAACAGTGGAGACAACAATGGCCAGTCGTAAATACGGGTATACAAAGGATGGTTTTTATGTTGAGATCATGGCTTTGACCAAGGGAGGGTCTTATGTCGTCGCGTTGCGCGCTGACGGTGTATCCCTACCAAACAGGTTGAGAATCGTGGAGCAAGTCTACGATACGCCTCCGCTCACAGATATGCATGATCAGGCGATCAGTATGTCGAATGACATAATTCGGCTCAGAGAGGAAATAGCTACCCTTCAGTCACAAGCAGCGAAAGAAAGAAGCCTTAACAAGTCTCTTGTTCACCTAGATATACCTGCTACCCAGGTATTTCTAGCCCTGGCTGAAGAGCGGTACTTCGACATCAACTTTCTCGTATCCCATTACCACCAAAATGTTGCTGAGCTTCAGCCCGTCACGTGGAAGGGAGACAGGCTTGTAATTGGTACCAGCGGCGTCCCTCACGAGCACGTAGACCCACGTGATATCACGTTCAGGCTGAGAGATGGTAGGTTCCATAGCCCAAGACACTCAATAACCTACTTTTGCACCGAAGACCAAGCGCGTGAATTCGCCTTGGCTCTATGGGCTGATTTCGTCGATGAGGCACGCCGCCGTGAAAGGGTCGCAAATCGCCCACTAAAAACCATGAAGTCACTCCTGCTGGAGGCGAGTGAGGAGTGGGGCTTCGATGTGGATGATATCATCGAGGTTGTAAACAAGAAAATAGCGATTGAATCTCAGGAGAAAGCGCAAAGTCTCCGCGATCAACTCAGGGACCTAGAGGGGTGTGTGGATGAAGATTAGGACCGACTTTAACGTAGAGAGTCCTGAGCCCGGGATCTACTCAGGCGTCTCCCACACCGACTACATCCGGGCCGGCTGTCCGAGCCGATCAACATTTCAGAACTGGAACGAGGATCCCCAAAAGATCTGGGAGGACGTACCCCAAACAGATAGTCAGATCTTTGGGGGCCAGTACCATACGTTGTTGCTAGAACCCGACCAGTTCAATCACCGATACGAGATAGGCACCAAGGAACGCAGGTCGGCTGCTGATATTACTTTCTTCAAGGAGCAGTGCGAGCGTCTGGGTGGACCAGAGTATGTCATCCGACCTCAGCAGCTGGAGATGATGAACCAGATGAAGGCCCTCTTCGACCACCCTCGATACAAGCTCTTTAAGGAGCTACTCATGGGCGAAGGAGGCATATCAGAATTGACAGTGGTAGCCCTCCATGAGGAGAGCGGCATTGTCTACAAAACCCGCATCGACAGGTACTTGCCGGACGTGAACTGGATCGTCGACCTTAAGACCTCTGCCGACGCATCGAGAGATGCCTTTACCAGGTCTATACGGCGCTACTGGTACGACAAGCAGGCTGCAATGTACGTAGACTCACTTCGCTATCACGGCGTCGATGTGAACGGCTTTGTGGTCGTGGCCCAGGGGAAAAAGCCCCCGTTCTGGATGAACTCATTTAGGATTCCTGACGCATGGATGGACACCGCTCGCTATGTACTCGATGACGTGTTCGCATCATACATCCTATGGAGCCACAGCAAGGCGGCAGACCCCAACGAGGCAGCCCAGATCATCGACATCGAGCCAACCGAAGACTACACCTTTCCATACTAACCCAAAGAGCAAATATGTCAGAACAACCCGACACAGCAATAGAGGCATTCCGTGTAGAACCCAATGCGCGTGTAGGTAGCCCCAAAAAAATGATGGGACTTATCGAGAGCTACCGGGGCAACATGGAGCCCCTGCTCCCAGAGAGTGTGAACTGGGAGATGTTCAAGGCCAATATGCGCAACGCTCTCATCGAGATGCCCAAACTCATTGAGTGTACACAAATCTCCATCGTACAAGCCGCGCTGACCGCGTGTGAACTGAACCTTCACGTAGGCAAGGCGCGCGGCGAGGCCTACATTCTACCATTCAACAATAGCTACAAAGTGGATGGGCAGTGGGTGAAGATCATGGAAGCAACGCTCATACCTGGCTACAAGGGCTTGATCGCCATGCTTTACAGGACTGGTCAGATCAAGCTCATCGACGCCAACGTGGTCTATGCGAATGACGAATTCGACTACCAGCTTGGCATGAACATTCGGCTTGACCACAAGCCTTGTATTGTAGGTAAGGATGGATGTAAAGAGCGGGGAGAGATGCTTGGGACCTACTGTGTAGTCGAGCTGGTGAATGGCGCTCGGTTTGTCGAGTTCATGGACATTGATGACCTGAATCGTGTCCGGAAATCTGCTAAGTCTAGCGATTCCCCGGCTTACCGTGACTGGCTAGACCAGATGAGGCGCAAAGCTCCCATTCGCAGGATTAGCAACCGACTCCCTCTTCAGTACGCACAATTGTCCAACCTACTCGAAGTGGACAACCGGGCCTACGAGCTCTCCGATGCCGAGGACCGCAAGCAGGGAGCCGCCAAACTTGACAGCCTGAATCAGCACCTACTCGAAAAATCGGAAGAGGCTGATTATGACGTGGTAGAGGACGGGGCGCAAGACGAGTCGTCACTGCCAGAAATCGAGAATCTACTCAGAGGTATTTACCCGGATGGCATCGATAACGATGTCAGCCTTAGGATTGCGCTTATTAATGCCATCGACTCAGCCGATCCAATGAAGATAGACGAGGCAAAGACTCTCACTTCGCTCCATCATCTTCACGCCGTAGCTGGCGAGATCGACATCCAGCGCTTCATCGAATTTGCTCTCTCAGGTAAGGCCAAAAAACCACTGGCAACACCAGACAAGATCGATAAGCAAGTGGTAGCCTTCAAGGAGGCAATGAAGCAGGGATAAAAGAATCTTTATTCCCTTGTAACAATCTTTTTTCGAACCCCAAATATTCTTTATTATGAATCAGATTCCTAGTCACACTCTCTCGGTGGTTTGCAGCAGAACAGTAGCTGAAAAACAGGTCAGTGATCGCTCTAAAGAGTACGATTTCCTGGGTGAGCTGTTGTTTGAGGAGGCCGTTCGGTTGGGATACAAACATGAGGAGGTGTTCCAGTCCGCGCCTCATTCATGCGTAGTCTTGTTCTTCAACAAGAAGACAACAATACCAGGTGAGGTGTTCGCCATGCTTCCCGAAATCCTCACCCTTGATCGCGCGTTGTGCATCTTTGACCTCGAGACAACAGGCCTTGACCCTGTTTCTGATCGAATCATAGAGATAGGGATCATGCGAATCAACACCCAGGGTGAGATCGAGAGGACGTACCAAACGCTCGTAAAACCCCCTGAGCGCATAACGGAGGAGGTGGTGGCACTAACTGGCATCACCAATGCCGCACTCGATGCAGCGCCGATATGGGGCGACGTAGCGGCGGAAGTGGCAGCCATCATGGAAGATGCCGACCTAGCAGGTCACAATGTAGAGGGGTTTGATTACGGATTCCTCCGCGCAGAATTTAAACGCGTAGGCATCCCGCTCCCATGGGGTGAGAAGGTGCATATCTTAGACACCCTGGCAATCAGCCGTAAGCAGTTTCCTCATAAATTAGAGACCATGTTTAGTCTGTATCGGTCTCTATCGAGTAACGGCGCCTTTAAGGGGGCTCATTTCAATGCCCACCGAGCACTCGACGACGTACTGGCAACAGCCTATATCCTGGTAAACCAGCTGCTACACGAGGAGATAGGAGGCGACGTATCGAGCCTTCGGGATCACTTTATGGGTGACAAAATAGACCTGTTTGGCAAGCTCATCATCAAGGATGACCGAGTAGTCATAAACTTCGGCAAGCACAAAGGCGAGTTCCTGCACGACGTAATGAGGGATAACATGAGCTATATTGATTGGCTGATGAGGGAAAGCACTGGCAGTTTCTTTGGCGATATCCTCGAGGGATATTACAATCAGTTCATGAGAAGAGCCTAAAATCATGCCCAGGAAGATCATTCAATACGTTCTTACACTACCCATCAACCCTGCTGAGAAGGTTCTTCTACTGGTGGTCATCGAAGAGGTGATGACCCGAGGAGAATGCACTATCACGCTCGCAGAGATGGGCAGGCGCGTTCGCAACAAGAAGGGGCACATGAGCCGGCCAACCGCGCATCGGGTCATGAATTCCCTTGTCAGGGAAGAGTTCTTATACCGGGATGATTCCCGTAGAACTTTCATCTATGATCCCTTGTTGGTAGATATACTGGATGGGAAATCCTCGCCAGTACAGAGCACGCAGTAAGCACGACTGCACCGAAAGCAGAAAGGCCAACCCTGGCATGGGTTAGCCTCTCCTGACATCTGTATCCTCCTCCTCACAAGAAGAATATGGGGCTATCGCCCCTTTGCGTATGCCTAAAAACAACCCCGCACCTAAAGAGATCCCGTTTCCAGCAGTTCCAATGCGGGATCTGGCCGAATTACCCGAGTCTCAACTATACCTCCTCTCCCTGTACTGCGACCGGGTACCCTACTTCGCTATCGACGTGCTGAAGCTACACGGCAGCCACGCCGACGAACTGGGTAGATCCCTTCTGACCAACGCAGACGTTGCCAAGATGACCGGCAAGAGTCTATCCACCATTAAGCGAGCCAATAAGATATTGGTCGGCAAAGGTGCCCTGGTCAGATACTCCTGGGACAGAGAGGGGTGTCATTATTTGACACCCCCCCTAGCAAACGTTTCAGAATTAGAAACGGATGTTGAAAACGACGTTCACAGGTTCGATATACACCAGCGAAGGAGGCTGTCATATATCGCAAGATTGCGCATCAGACAGGCTGAGGAGTGGTATTCGGACGATCCGGTGACAGAGATAATGGAATCTGTTTCAGATGTGGATAAAAGTGAGGGTGAACCTCATTATCGTATCAATAATGAAGGTGGTTTATCAGATTCCGCTGTAGTCGCTTGCCGTAGAGGAGGTTTAAGATTATTAAATACCTATAGAGATACTGGCTATACTTTAATAAAAGATAATCAAAGAAAAGGTGTCGATGTAACCCGAAAACCCGAAACCGATCTGATCATGGACAACAACAAGCTCTACCCTGGCCCCGTCAAATTTACCGATTCACTCGCCATATTCGAGTCTGCCCTTATTCGCCGTATTGTCAAATACCCAAAACTGAGGCCTGAAGACTTCAGTGTGGAGCATATGGCCATCGATTTTTACAACTACTGGATTGAGCGAAGCTGGAAGGATCCAAAGAAGCGGGGTGCCAGGGCGAACATTGGCCCCAAGTCGTTTCCATTGCGTGTTGGAACATGGGTAGAGAATCAACTCAAGCGCCCCAAGTGGATGAAACGAGCGGACAAGGCTGGCCGTCCAGCAAGCGACGATACGGCTATTGAGCGGGACATTCACCCCTGGCTTTCGTATGACCAGCTGCTTAGGCATGCCCAGATGAACGGCGTGATGAGTGAGAATCGTCCTTGGATGGACGTAGAATACGAGAAGGATCCGGATCAGTCACGTTGGCGCTATGTTGGCAGGCATAAGCTGAAATATACATTTGGCACCGTAATTCCAGCATCAACTTGAAGCCATGAGAGACTCGATCCCTGATCCAATCTCAAGCAGCGTTAGCACTTTACTCAAGCCATTAATCGATTCCTACGTACGAGCCCTTCAGAGATATGGATTAGATCCGTCAGAAATTGAAACAAAGGTAAACGCACTACGTAAAGAATTTCAGGAGGCGCGATCAAGAGCGCGTGAGTCTCAACAACAGGCACGGGCGGCTGACACCCCCAAGGACCGACTGACTGAGCATCAGCGCGAAATGCTCCGTCTCCGAATTGAACAGGGCAGAAGCCGATTGCAGGAAGAGCCCGAACCCCAAAACGGAGATCCAACATGAGCCAGAACCCTTACGCGCTTCGCGTGAACATAGACTGGACTGACAAGGAAGGTGGCCCAGTCCGAAGCCCCAAAGCAATATTCGCCGATGCTGAGGATCAGTATCCCGTCGTAACTGACGAGTACGATCACGCCTTTTGCATCTCTTCGATGCAAGACTCAGTAGAGCGAATGAGGGCCGAGGAAGCCGCTATCGAGTCGCACATTCGACGCCTTCGACGTGACCGAAAGCACTATGCCCGCGTCCTCCGGGATTATCAGGGAGCCCACCGCAAGAAGTATGGTAGGCGCTCGCTAAAGCCCAGCCAACTTGCGCCGGCCACTGCTGACATGCCGGCTCCTCGCTACGACCTTGGCCAAGGCATAGAGCCGGATCAAGGACACCAGGTCCCTAGTGGGTTTCAGATCAAGCACCAATGAATACTTGCCAGTGCTCGCACAGAAAGACATCATTCTGTACGTACCCGAACTGCCCGCCCCATCCCTTTAGATCGCGCAAGCCGCACGCCAAGTCGTCTACGTGGACAACGGTAATTATTCAGGGCGAAGAGCGGAAGTTCAGGTCGCCATATGAGGCCAATTTTGCATTACTTTGCGAGTGGTCAATGGATGGAGCGAGACTGATTGACACGCACACGTGCCAGTTTGCCGTGAAGTCATGGGAGTATGAGCCCCGTAAATTCTGGTTCGATGCCGAGGCAGCGCGGGTTGTAAAAGAAAGAAACAAGGCGTCTCGTCTCAGTGGCATACGATCTGGCGTGACAAACTATACTCCCGACTTCCGGCTTCAATGCCACACAGAAGGTGAATTGTGGGTAGAAGTCAAGGGGTTTATGGACTCAAAGAGCCGAACGAAAATCAAGAGGTTTGGCCAGTATTATCCATGGCTTAAGCTTGAAATAGTGATGAGGCCATTCTTTAAACGCCGGCAACGGGAGTGGAGACTACTCCCTGGCTGGGCAACCATCAGTTGACATGCTTGAAAGCCTAATCCAACATGGTTTCAACGTAGAAGCCAAGTTTTCATACAACACCCAGCTTGAGGCCTTCAGGATGGAAGCGACCATCTACCTCGAAGGAGAGGTTATTCTGAGCGTGACCAATGCTGTTGACGCAGATGAAATAATGCCCAATGCCATGACTGTCCGGCTCCAAGAGATGCTGTGCGATGCAGCATGCGAAACCTTACTTGAACACCTTAACCCAAAACCGATATGAGTGAAGAAAACGGAAAGGCCACAGAGGTCATTGTAACCACACAAGACGGCGATGAAGAAGTCGCCATCACAGACCTAACCCTTGCTACTCGCGTTCGATCTTTCCGATACAACGGAGAGAAGGCGACGATTGGGTTCTCACTTCAAATTGAAGGAGGCGCTGAAATAAACGTGGCCATCAATGGCACCCCCATTGCGCCTCACCCCGAGTTGGTAGAGAAGCAGCTGATTTTAGATGGTCACTTGCGCGCGCTCTGCGAGCTGCCCAAGACAGCGCAGGTCACCTGTACCTCCTACCGAGTGGTGGACAAAGGCGAATCGATTGCCTACAAGATTTCAGGTAAACTGGAATTCAGGAAATCCAGAGGGGCCATGCCTGTTCATTCCCCGCTGCTCTACGAGGAGCACCCGGACGATCTTCAGGTAATGCCACTAGAAATAGTGGATGCCATCGAAGACCTGTCGGCTGAGGTTCGGATTTTCCTTTCTGTACTCATGACGCCGAGAGTGAACCAACTGGAGCTGTTTGAGGAGCCAGAGGCTATTCCCATGGCTGATGTGGTACCAGGAGATGCTCCGCCGTTTAACCCCGATGAGGATATGCCATTCTAGGGTGCCTAGCTTCGCCTGTAGCGAACGATCTCCTTCTGTGCGGCTATAGACTCTGCCGGGAGGGATCGTTCGTCAGGGCGAAAATATAGCGCAAACAAAAAGTGGCCTTGAGTCTGTTTTCACAGAAGGCCACTCCGCTGCTCGCCCCCCGGTTCAAAAGCAGCGTAATCCAATGTAGCAATAGTGAGCGCAAATACAAAACGGAGATGCAGCCATGATAAAGGCCTACGAACCATACACGATGACCGCGCCTACAAGGCGTGTGGTAGACCAGTGTAATGAGATTATCGAGTATTACCAAGAGCGTAAACTCTTACTAACCCTTCGCCAGCTCTACTACCAGATGGTGTCGAAGGATCTTATTCCGAATACGACAAGATCCTATAACCGCCTTGGTGACATCGTGAGCAAGGCCAGGATGCAGGGCATTATGGACTGGTCAGCCATCGAGGATCGGGATCGGACGCTCACTGGGAATCATACATACACCGACCCTGGCCACTTTATAGATGTCATTCGGTATCGATACCACGAGGATCCATGGCGCGACTGCCTCAACCACGTTGAGGTATGGGTAGAGAAGAAATCTCTTGTCTCAATTGTGGGCCGAGCATCATCAAACGTGCGCGTTGATTACATGGCATGCAAGGGCTACATGAGCCAATCAGCTATGTACAACGCCGGCCAGCGATTCAAGCGCCGATGGAGAATGAAGGGCCAACGAACCACAATCATTCATATTGGAGACCATGATCCATCAGGTATCGATATGACCAGGGACAATCTCGAACGCGCAAGATTGTTTGCTGATGGAGCCCCCGTCGAGATTGACCGAATCGCGCTTAATTGGGAGCAGATCATTGAACACGAGCCTCCTCCCAACCCCGCGAAGCAAACCGACAGCAGGTTTAGGGCCTACAATGAGGAGTACGGGGATAAATCCTGGGAGGTTGATGCACTGGATCCGGAGACTCTTCAGGGACTTGTTGAGGATGCGGTCATGAAGTACATCACTAAGGAGGATTTTGACGCTCACATCGCCGCTGAGAAGCGCAATGATGAACGCCTTGCTGAACTGTCAGACCGATGGCCAGAGGTTGAGGGTTTCCTTGAATACGGCCCTGGTGACTGGGATGAATAGCCGGCTAGAATGGACCTTGGTTCGTTGTGCCCATGACGTTGATCGTGTGATTGATGACCTCGACCTGGCCGACCACGAAGGATGCGCGCATTGTTCGATGCCAGGAAGAAGGAGTGTTTTCCCCGAGTCTTACCCAGCCATCGCAGTTATGGTTGGGTTCGAGCAAGTCAGGTACCTCTACCCGGAGGATATTCCGATCGTCGCTGAGAAACTGGGACTACCTCATTAGTCCCATATCTGCGTCCTGGCGGGCGACCCCGTTTTCACATGTATTGGCTGTACTTCGGGGGGTCGCTCGCTGCTGGCGCAGCAACAAGCCCTTGCAAACGTCCTTGCCACAGGTTCAATAACATGAAGCTAACACCGCGCCGGCTGTTCTGGATGGCTATTTACCCTTTCGCTCTTGTGTATCGGAGGTTCACGATAAGGGGGCTTAAATATGCTCATATGGGATTCGGGGCATGGGGGCTAGGTAGATGCAGTCCCTTTGAGGAATACAAGCGATATGGGCAGCCAATTGAACACATGCCCGAGACGGTTATTTTGAGTGCTAGCCGGCATAGTGTTCGCCGTGAAGGACCGTTCCGTTACCGGTTTGTAAATGAATGGGGCGATAGCTTTGGGATCTATTGGAGCGATTGCATTTGGAATATCGACCGCGCTATTTATGGCGACGTACGGGCATCGAATGTGCGAGATGCTATAAATCTTGTTCACGCTGTTCATGGGCAATTTGCTGTTGATATCAACGCAGACCGCTCACATGATGCATCCACACTGTAGCAAGAAACCTAAGCCTAACCTCTGATAACAAGGGGAATCATACCAACTTCATAACAGGCACGCATTATGCCTAGAAACATGTCTTTTGCTCTCACGACAGGGCAGGTAAGAAACCAAACAAAGACCGTTACCCGTCGCTCTGGCTGGTCTTGGCTTCAGCCAGGAACAGTAATCAACGCCTGTGTGAAATGCATGGGGCTGAAGAAAGGCGAGAGCGTGGAGAAGCTGGGACAGATTCTAGTAACCAGCGTGAGGCGCGAACCCCTTTCTGCTATCCGTAACGAGCCCAAAGGTGCATCCGCAGAGGGTTTCCCTGATTTTTCGGCAGAGCAGTTTATAGCTATGTTTTGCAAACACATGGGCGGCAACGAGAGCCAGGAAGTTACCCGTATTGAGTTCGAATATATAGGCAACCTTCGCTAACAAGGACTATCGCGTCCGACAATTAAACAGATGGAACTATGAGCGAAACACAGGGCACCCATATATGGCACGACATCGCTGAGCGTGCTGAAAGCGGCGATGATAGGGACGTGCTGATGGCGGAAGTATGGAACCCAACGCCGTGGATTATTGACGCTTACACCGGCCCACCCTTCCCAGATGACATACGAGAGAGAGGGATTGCCGAATGGTGCTATACGCGCTATGGGCAACAGTCGCTTCCCATTCATTCCCGCAGTGGTTCATGGCGACAAGGCAGCGTAACGATACACGGATGGACGTGGATGGGGTTCGCTACCGAATTGATGATGAACGAATTTCAGGAGCAATGGCCCAACCCTTCGGGCCGCTAATTAAACGAGAGAACCGATGGGTATTCGCAACTATAGTACGACCATAAACCCTGCCAAGGCAATAGGGAAAATTGTTGATTTGCTTGCCAGGAACGGGGCGCATCACGTAGCAATGGACTACCATGACGGCGAACCTGCCGCCGTTACTTTTAGGATGGAGATAGGCGGCAACTCTGTAGCCTTTCGCTTGGAGCCTGATGAAGCCGGCATGCTGGCCGCGATGCGCCAAGACAAGACGGTGCCTCGCAGTAAGTGCAAGCCCGAACAGGCAAGGCGTACCGCATGGAAGAACGAACTTGAGTGGCTAGATATTCAATTAGCGAAAATCGCAGCCGGCCAAGCCCGACTAGAGCAGTTGTTATTGGGTTATGCTATAACAGATGACGGCAAAACTGTTTTTGAGAAGCTGCAACAGTCTCCCCATCTCTTACTTTCTAATTAACCCAAGCCAAGGCCCACGGGCCGGGGTGAATAATGAAAAATACCAGAAAGGAAGCGCTCATAAACGATATAGCAGAAACCGCAGAGCGACTTGATGCGGTGCTCGGAAATAGGGCGCCGGCACCACATGAACCGCAACCTCCGGTCAACAAGGCGAAACTTTATGCACCGGGCGACCCTTGCCCTAAAGAGGGGTGTAATGGAAAGCTCTATTTCGAGAAGGGGCAATGGGCTACCTATTGGGAGCCAGGTACTCCCGATGAACTATGGTGCGGCCTATGCGATGAAGAGGTTAACAGGGGTCAGTGGGATACCGTTGCTATATATGGCGAAGATTTCGACCCCGGAATCCTATGAGTAATAGACAAAACTGCATCACAGTCTTTGCCGATAAAGAGGGCCGGCGACATATAGAGCCGGTTGATGTTCATTTGGCCTTCAAGGAAAACCCGCCTGACGTAGTGCGGGCAGACTTATTGGAAGTGTTTGCCAAAGAAGCGGGGTATGGAGTCCATGGCGTGGCGTTTTGGGATGACGGCATAGTAGAGTGTGCCAAAGTCGCTTGGGCGTGGTCCGCTGCTGGTGACAAAAACCCATGGCCGAAGTTTGTAAACGAGCAAACAAGGCCAATAGGCCGGGGTGAATGAGTGAAACTGCTTGACATAGAAAGGCTTTATGCGCTGGAGGGTGGTGAACTTATGACGCTGGAGGACGACATGACCACCGCATTACGTGTGCCCGGTGGGTGGCTGTTCTTTTTGCATGACCCAAACGAAAGTACGCGGGGTGTATTTATCCCCTGGAGTGACGATTTGCAGACTAACAACGGCCCACGGGCCGGGGATAGTCCCTGATGTCTAAAATCACAGCCAGCCTAAAGCGCTCTATGGATGTCGGGTACTGCACCGAATGCGATAAGCCCAGTTCGAGAGTGTGGGAGATAGTTACCCGAGCCGGGGGCATTATTCGTATCTGCCATAGGTGCAAAGAGGCCTTGCTGACACAATTTAAAGGCCCACGGGCCGGGGGCGAATGATGCTATTGCCAAGGTGTCCACACTGCCGCGAAATCATTTGGGAATCCAATACAGGAATCCATGCTGTTTGGCAAGAACTGCGAGAACTTGACAAGGCTACAAGCCGGATTATTTCTGGGCGCCTTGAGATATCTGTGCAGAATGCACACAATCAGCTTAAAAGGCTAGAGGCAAATCAATTAGCAGTATCAGAGATGAGGGCGCATCCTTCAGGTGGAAGAGAACGCATTTGGGAAGCCTTGGCCGATAACCCGAATAAAATCCTCCCTAAACCTATTTAACGGTATAAAGCTATGAAACTCGGCATTGATTGGTCACATGAACCACCTATCAACATCAAAAAGCTACTTGGCGCAGCGCTCATCCCGGAGGATGAATACGACCCGGAAAAACACGGGGATATTAAGGTAAGGGTGGGCAGTGTGGCTGAGTTTTTTGAGCTATTCCCTGAACACATCGAACTCAATATGGCAATCCTTTCGAATCCTTCCGGGGGTGAATGACATGCACGGGATAGAAATCAGCACCGATAAACTTATCACTGCCATCAAGGAAGGTACCATACTTCACGATGGCCACTCAGATGAAGCTATCGTGTATTATGGCGAGGACAAAGAAACAGTTATGGCCAGGATATCCGTGGCCTTTGATAGCCTAATACGAACGGCTATTGAGGACCAATGGGAGGCATCAGCGGCTCTGAGGTTGAGGCGACGTTGCATCCTATGCAATGAGGAGGCCTTTATCATGGCTGGTGAAAAAATCCCCCCGTCCGAAGGTTGCGAACACAAAGTAACCGCAATCATTTACGTAAACGCATAAACGACAAATCAAATGGGAAGAGGGAACGATTATAATTCAGCGCCCCGAACAGGCCGGCATAAGTACATATTGCTGCACAGTGGCCACCCTGGCCACGAGTGGGTGAAGACAGCCAACAAGAGCACCGCCAGGGCACATGCAAAGCGTGTTTTCATAGCAGAGGACGTAGAGTCTATGGATGGGTTCTACGTGGTAGATCACCAAGGCGAGACCATAGCACGCTACTCGCACCGAGATGCAGCTGGTAGGCACTTCTGGGTAAACGTAAGCCCACGTGGCGAGCAGGTCACCTGCAGGCACAAGGACTTGATCGATTTTCTCGTAGCACTAGGGGCCCCACCAGCCGACATACAGCGATTCATAGAGTCTAAATTCAACAACGAACTTGGATTCAGGATATCAGCCGACACCGTGATTGAGTGGATCGAGGAATCAGCGCAGGATTATTTCATGGCCAATTGTTAAGTTGGCAACGATTCTACTTCACTGTCAGTAGATGGAGAAGGAAAAGGGTAGCTACCAATAGGCGGCTACCCTTTCTCCGTCTTCTAGAGAACCCCAATAGTATCCAGTAAGACGGATATCAAATGGGGCGGCGCTTGTCCATCACAACAAACGCCACCCCCGCGGTGGTGGTGTGGATGCGATCCATAAATAGGAAAAGGCTCGCCCGAAAGCAAGCCTTATCCTGAAGACACTCTAATCACTCACAGAGGATTATGGGTCTTGCTACGCAGATTCAGTGGAATAGTTTACACTGCCTCGACTTCAGATGAGCCAATCTGAACCATATCGGCAAATGCCGCCACGTCCGGTCCTAGCATCCGCATTTTGGTATGCTGCACTCGGACAAAAGCATTCACCGATATTAAGCTTTCGGTTGAGATCCACCGAATGTAAATCTTACCAGACCCCCTGGCCTGCCAGTCGTAATAATAAACACCCTGGGATGGATTCGATAACTGCCCATTTAGGATCTGGGCCGTATATGAAAGACCAGGATCGTCTACCCATAGCTTTAGCGTGGCGTCATTGGATAGCTCGCGCGCAGGCGCTCCCACGGGTTGGGCATAGGTCTGTATCGAAAACCGGATGCCTGTGCCAGGGTAGGCGAATTTCTGTCCATCCTGACACAACAATGCTGTTAGATCTATAATCATAGTATTTCTGCACCAAGAGAGATGCCGGTTGTGAATTCGGCTCCGATATCATAAGTGTACTCAGGCCTAACAAAGTGAGAGCTTGCGATCACGGCCCCAATAGCACCACCGAACACATTTGTGTTGACAACCTCTAACTCAACATGTGACTTAGCAAGATCACTGCTTAGGGCGCCTCCGGGCGCTGACTGAGACCCTGTTACCTCCAGCGCGAAAGATCCGGCAAGAGTTGCGGACAGAGCGCCAGATGGTGCATCGTTAGCGGCAGAGCCAGCTGTGACCAGGGACCCCGAAATCTGTACGGATTCAGCGCCACCTGCTGCGTAAAGTATCCGATCTCCGTATACCCAGAAATCAGATTTAGTCGCCATGAAGGCTTCGACTTCTTGAACTACGTCAGCTGGGTACGAATTGCGCCACAGGAATAGCGAGAACCACCCCCCATACATCCTATTGGTGTCTGAGGAGTTGCCAACCTGCCACCCCTCCGCACCGGCTGATGGCCACGGATCAGTGACAGAGACCTCTGTATCTACAACAACGTCATCTAGCCACTTGCGAGCCTCATCACTTGGGCCGTCATACTGAATAACCCAAACTTCCTTGGCATTGAGGGTGGCGGATTCACTAGATAGGTAGTCTGTGCCTTCTAGTCTGAGGCGGTAAGAGCCAGCAGACAACCGCGCCCTATTCCCATTGGTCGTTCCCCATGGATCATGATCGGATCCAGACAGGTCATTGGCCACGCCGAACCAGGAGATAGTACGCAGGGAGTCTCCATCTCCATCGAAGTCGCCTCCCACATCGGCCATCGTGACCCGACCCAAATCCCCCTGCACCCGGTCGAAAAACATGCCACGGCCAAAAAAGGCAGCGGCATCGTCAGCCATCGTTATCTCGGAATTGGCGTTATCATTAACTGTGGCATCATGGCCATTTCCGGTCATGTCCTCTACAGTCACCGCATCTGAACCTATGAAGTTCATTGCAGCTTCAATCCCGGTGCCGTTATCGAAAACGGCGTTACGACCAAAGGGGTCGGTAACAGCCGGCGCAGCTTCAGTGGTCAGTACCAACGTGTAAGTTGTTGGCGCTGCGTTCGCCAAGGTCTTCCCAGACGCAAGTATCAAGGCAATCTTGTTAACAGCGTCTAGATAGGCCACATAGGCCGGCAGGCGCGAGCCCGAGCTCGGGTCCCACACCTGCACATCCTGAATACCGAAGTTATTATAGTCATCCCAGAACTGGCCAGAAAAACTCTGGCCATTAAAATACACCAATGCATCCGAATAATCGGAGTCTACATAGGCGTCTTCACTCTGGACTTCATACCCAACGACCGGCCCGGTCATGACTCACCTATGCATTGAAAACGACAGAGTTGGCTGGAATGCGTACTTCGTTTCCAGTGGAAGGTGTTAACGCTGCATCATCACCAACAACGCCTGTTCCGGCAGCCGTAATGTCGACAGGCAATCCACCCTGGGTAAGGGATAGTTGGAATGCGTTTCCAGACGTATTGACTACGAAATATGATACGCCATTCGTGAGGCCTGCTGGTGCATCAACAAGTCGAACCTGGTCATCATCCACGAAAGGATTGTCATCAACGCACAGGGTATCTGCTGTTGGGTCGGCGCTGAATGCACGGCGTACCGTGGATACGGTGCCGATGTAGAGTAGATTTCCGCCACTTGCTGCGTCATAAACAGCCCAGAATGGCAGTTGTACGCCATCATCGGGGGCGGGTAGCGAGTTTGTTAGAACGACCTCTGATGGGTTATCTACTACGCGCCCCGAGCGACTCAGCGCACCAGACACGTCAACTCGACCAACTGACCACTCAGTACCACCTGTGCCGTCGTAGTCAATGTACGTAGATGAAAGGACGTAGAAAGGCGTAGCTCCGCCCCCGGACAAGTAAGCATCTAGGATTGCGCCCGCCAGATAATCTGACTTTGAATAGCTCATTTCAAGCTTTGAAGATTAGATTCAAGAAGTATTAAAAGTTGCGGATCGACCTGTACGGGGTCCCTCTCTGGTAGTCGAACAAATATCTCGCCGCTCCTTAGATACAGCACCTCGATTACCATTCGCCCGTCCTCTCGAATGACTATCCGCTTATTGCCGATTGGGTCAAAGTACGTCATTTTGGTCTCCCCGGCAAGCGCCGGAGCAACCCATCTCTCAGTTTGAAGCTCGTTCCAATAATTAAGGGTTGCCCTTTTCGTAGAGCAACCCCCAATTACAACGAGACTTAGCAGTAGTGCAAATCTCATAAAATCTTGCCGATGATGTAGACAAAAAGAGCTATTAGCGAGAGTCCACAAAGACCAACGCATATCAGGGCTCCAATGGCTGCGTATCGTATGACAAGCTTAATGCTTGGGGATTCAATCATATTCGATACATCACCGAATCGGGAAAGCACAACCTTTTGAGGTCGTTCGGCTGTATGGATAGACATTGAGATCACCGTGATTGTTGCACCACCGCATCGATCTTGTCGCGCGCCCACTCGACGACTATGGACCCTGCACCTGCAAAAGCAGCCATAATCATGCAGCCTTTTATGTCAAATCCGGGGATGATACCAAGCATGTACAGCGGCGCAAGGCCAGATGCTGTCGTAATCGCAGTTGCCGCGCCGCGCATCAGCCTACTTTGCAACTTAACACTCTTTAGCCGGTCGAGCGCCCGGAAAGATCGGCCAGTCATTTTATAGCCAAAGTGATCCCTGATAGACTCGATAGACGCTGACGAAACGCCGCAGATCACGCCGCCAATCACAGTCATTATCGGTGTAAGCTCAATCGAGTAGGTGAGGTCGGTAAGGGCAAGAGTAAGAGCAGAGAGGAGCGCCAGGATAGCGCCACGACCACTCAAGTCTAAAGCATTCATTGTAGAACAACCATTTGTGAGACAAAAAAGGGCAACCCGAAAGCTACCCTCTTCCCCAATTTAGGGATTGCCAAACAAAGTTGTGTGAAGATCAGGACTGCCAAACCCGAGCTGCTTGAACATTGTAATCACCAAAGTCATCACTATCTCGGTCTACGCCATTGATCTCAAACGGCAGCTCAACGAGCGTGATGGAGTCGGTTGTGAAATACCGAAGGCCTATACCGTTTCTACCGTAGATCTTTGCCGCATCCTTGTCATACCATGGATACTCTAGCCCATTGGTGCCAAAAGTGGTATGAGTGAGGTTCACGCCCGTATCAGGCACGTAGTACCATACACTGCCGCATGAGTGGTATATTCTGGAGAGCGCGGGAACGTGGAAAGTGCCGTCACCACTTGGGCAAGTAGGCTGATAATGAATCTCCTTTGAGCCACCCACAGCCGGCCATGAGTTATTGCCCCCCGCGGCGATGGCTGAGTTTAGCGTCAGGATCCGCTCTCTCTCAGGCCACTCCCCAATAGCATAATTGCGGCCCACATCGAACGAGTTCAGAACAGGGACTCCACCAAGAGCGATGTCTATATACTTCAAATCCTTGCCGCCACTACCCCCGTTGTCCTCCATATAAAAGCACCTGCCCTCTGTTGAGCCCGAGTCCATCAGCGCCAAATCTTCAACGGGGTTTCCTACCGTCGTGAGAGTTTGTACAAAATCCCCCGCGAGGTCATACGTGTTGATGTCGCCATCATCGAATCCCACCACTAGGAGCGATTGTGTTTGGGATAAGGCCAATGCCGATGGCACTTTTGAACCAAACTCTACCAGAACTGCCAGGGTACCGTCTACATTGCGTCGGCACAAGGAGTTGGTTGGAACAACAGAGTCCTCGGGGAAACCGCTGTCACCTGCATTTCCGTCCTGTGATATAAAGAAGATCTGACCTGGCTGCCCAGTTACGCCTGACCCTAGCTCCTCGTTAACAGCCTCAAGCTCGATCTCCACATCATGAAGAAGGCCAGTTGTGGGGTTGATCACGAATGGGAGTCCGGAGGTAAATCTTACGAGGTATGTCCTGGCCTCCGCGCTAGAAGGGTCTCCAGCTGCTACGGTTCGGGGTGTGAAGTTGAAGATAGGATGCTCCTCAAATACCCGGATTACATCGGCAGCTGAATCCACATCAAGGTAACGATACCCGAAGGTGAACCGGGCGCGCTGATTTCGCGCACTCCCTACTATTTTCTGTAGATGTGACGCGGACACAGAAATAGCCGATTCGTCTACCAAGTCGCCCTTCATGAAATCCACAGTGTCGGGCAGCGGAAGATCTATCACTTCTCCCGTAAGCATCAGCATCTGAGGTGGCCCAGTAGGATCTAGTAATGCCATCTTTAAAGCCACCCTTCTATGAATGAGTACATTTGGTGTGTCGTCACATGCGCTGCCAGGGTGTCACCACCAACAACATGAATCCGGTCTCCCATGACGGCTAGGCCCGGTATAATAACAGGGGTTGGGCTTGCGCCTGCTCCTGCAACGCTCCATGAGTCCGCACCTTCGTCATAAACATAGATCGTGCCCAGGGCCGGCGCCAAAGCATTGTCATCGCCAACATAGATGTACATCTCGTCTCCGTAGACAAACATGCGACCGCTTATCTCGTTGATCGGGAAGTTATTCATGGCGGTCCATGAGTCGGCTTCTGGGTCGTACCGATCAACAAGGTTGCTCCCCGGAGATGTTCGACCAACGAAATAGATGTAATCATTATAGGCAATTGCAGCCCCTACCAGGTGCGCATTTGTGCCAGTCGCGCCAGTGCTCCACGAGTTGTCGGCTGCATCATAAATATCAAGCTCGGCAGTGCTTCCGCGCAGTTTATAGAACCTCCCATTATACCAAGCCCCAACTGGGCCAACGTCGGCGTTGGGCATCTGTGTTTTTCCGATCCACGAATTACGATCAGGAGCATATGAGTAGACATCTTGAAGCCAGGAGGTCCCATTGAACCCCCCAAAGAGGTATAACTCTCCGTTATACACCCCGTACGTCGCCGCTGAGACATCATCTACGTAATCCGCACCCGTAGACCACTCGTTCTGGTGCGGGTCGAATATGGCGCAATCTGGGACGTACACGGAAGCATCCTGGCCACCAACAAATACAATACGTCCTCCAATGGTGCCCGCTGCGATAGCTCGCCTCGCAATCCCGGGAATCGCTTCGGGTAGATAGTCCGTGGCCCCGCCTGTTTCAGCCCATTCTATAGGCGTCTCTACTATGGAGCGGACTTCCTCACTATTGAGGCACGCATCCTGCTCCGACTCGGAATACACCGTCGTTTCGTCGGTTTGGGAGGAGCCTGTATCGCCGCATGTATCGATGGCGAAGGTATCATCAATAACTGCAACAGCCTGAGCCGCCAATCCGGAAGGTAGATCATATTCCTCGTTCCATGTATCGGTCAGTTCATCGTACGAATATACTTCGGTCACCACGGTTGCTGCATCCGTGGTATTACCTCCAGATACGAATGGCCGGTTCCGGAATGCGTAACCGCGAGCGCGCCAGATAACGGTCGGGTAGTTCGCAATTGCTACCCATCCGTCACGCGCAGCATTAAGCTTGTGAGCCGTCTGCCGCGCGCTTCCAGCACCAAATCCGCCAATAACATATATCGTATCATTGGCGGCGATGGCTACGGGTGAGAACCGTACTACTGGAAAGGCTGGCCCCGCGGTCCATGCATCGGTAGCTGGATTATAGATCTCAACCCGGGTTGACTCGCCCACTCCGTTCTCAAATCCGCATATTACCCAAAGCTCGCCATCCAAAACAGCTGAGGCAGGTCCGTTGATAGAGGCCGGATATACTGCAGCGGTTCCCCACAATCCAGTGTCAGAATCCCTGACGTAGTTAATGTTCGTTTCCGTGCTCCCGTTGTAGCCCCCTACGATATGCAACTCTCCATTCAACACACCCATAGCCGGCCCCTCCATGGCTGTTGTAACTGCGGTATCACTGCGCCATACATTCTCCCTTACATCGTACTTCTGGACCGTAGTAACCTGAGTGCTTCCATTGTAGCCGCCAACAAGGATGAGCTCGTCACCAATGCGCCCAAATCCCATGAACTGCACCGCCTCATTTGCAACTGCTGGGTATAGATTGGTTAACGGATAGTCAGAAAATCCTTCAGGAGTGCCATCCTGGCTGAGCGCTACGGCATCCCATACGTTCAGGCCGTTCCACTGATCGAACCGGCGAGCAACCCAGGTATCGAGAGAGTTCACTGATGATGGAAGTGAGTCATAGATAACCACCTGGCCAACCATGCCATCCATGAAACTCGTGATGTTGTCATTAAAATAGCGCGCGCCAATAACGAACTCGTTAGATGGCGCTGCCCGGGTACCTGAATACACTTCGTCAACAGCGGCCTGAGAAGCATCGACATACAAACGGAGCACTACGTTAGTGCCGTCTATGGGGTAATAGACAGCAAACAGATGAACCCATTGATCATCATCAATCGTCGCAGTGGACACAATGCTAACTGCCGTGTTGTCATCCCGCCCAACGGCAAATCTCCACTTATCATTCTCCTCTCGAGACAGCTCGAAAAGAGCAGCAGAGCCGGCATTGTCGTCATTCGCACCACAGATGCCAAGAACGACCACATCTGAGGCACCCGAAGGAATGTATGCCCAAGCCTCAACGCAGAAATACCCCTCTGGGAAGTTGTCAAAATCTGCCGTGACTCCATATTCGTCGGCGCCATTGAACCCCTGGGCATATGATGACGGACCATATACCCGGTTGGCGTCATCCATGGCTGTTGGAGTAAGGTCAACTCCATTTGGCGATGAGTCCGGAAAATCACCATCCGTAGCTGCAAGCCCATCAAGATTCCAAGCCCATTTATTCGACGTAAACACCTGCTGACTACCATTGGCATCATCAGCTCGTGGCGCAGAAGGAATGAGCATGTCTACGGCTACGATATCAACGAAGGATGTCTCCGTATCGGAAAGGGTCGTCCGGAAGTTTATCGTACCGCTCCGATTATCGTAATTCCAGTTCTCCATGATCTGGAATGACACTTCATTACCAGCTGCATCACGCACGCGCAAGTTGGCGCCTGTGGAGTCTAAGTTATTCCACAGGTCAGTACAAACTGGATATTGGCCCAGGTCGAATGAGCCAAGAAAGTTGGATGTCGTCTTGGACTGGTTTGGCAGCGACACCCTGATTGATGAAAGCACGGCAGGGACGCTACGAACGGTGTCAAGAGAGACCATCCCGACCGACAGCACCACGCGCCCCCTCTTGATGTGCTCCGTTATGCGAACAGGGTCCGTGATTCGGCACGTGAGCGTAACCTCTGGGTCTGTCTCACCCGCAGCTTGGGTCCTGGGCGTAAAAAGGATGAGCTCGCTATCCTGAAGCAGCGTAATTAGTGGTGACGCTTCGGCATTGGTGAGCCCAGAGTATACAAGCCTAAATTCAGGGCGCGAATAATGAACGCCATCCGGTATACCAATTGAGCCATTGGCCTTGCGGACCCACCGAGAGTCATCTTCGAGCCGATAGTCCGTAGACCTATGATCTGGATGGATAGCCATCTGGATCTCAGAGCCGGCTTCACTGGCGAACTTGGGAGGCCCCGTGAGAGTGATTAATGGCATTATTCGTCGTCTGGATCTACGTTGATTGCCGCTGAGCCGGCAAATATGCTCTTGTCGCCACTGGAGGCGTTGCTTCTTACTGCCACAACATACTCTCCATAGCCGCCAGGGCCTAATACGCCCGTATTATACACGAGCGCAGATACAGTTGCTTCGAGTACGGGAGATGAGCCAGGTTGGCCTACCCAAACTTCATACGATACTGGCACCTGCTGGCCACATGCTGGGTCGGGCGCTTCCCACTCAATGCGGAAGTCAGGAGTCTCCGATACAAGCGTCTGGGTCATCGTAACGTTTGTTGGCGGGCAAATCACCGGCAGATCAATATCCACAACAGGCGTTACAAGTGGTCGAATAGCCGTCAAATCCCCCTCGTTTAATGGAAGATCCCATTTAAACTCCTGAAGCATCCAGTTAAATCCGCGATATGAAACACCCGTATTGGGATCTCCCACAACTGGCACTGATGGTATATCCTCAAAGTCGAACTTGCCGATAAACTGAAGGAGCGTTGATATAGATGTCTGAAAGTTGTTAATGAGGGTGGATGCCCATGTCTCCGCAACCTGCCCAAGCTGGCCCGTCGCGGGATCGTTTGGGGCTCGGTAAATTACTGCTCGCTCATCACCGGATATGTCCTGAAATGACGCTACATACACCCGGTCTCTTCCCAAAACCACTGGCACTGACCAATTCACATCCTCAGTGTAGTTTGGATTGTCGGCTGCGTCTGGTTGGTAGGCCAGGAGCGTTCCGCTGTTGCCTACCTGCTCGTCAATCTGCACCATATATAGCGGCACAGTCTGAATGCTTCGATTCCTCCCTTTTCCTTCAGCTGACAGCTTTGAGGTGAAGGCGGAGTACACAGCCAATGCTTGCTGAGCAGTGGTGTCAGCAGCGAGGTCTTCCTCGTTCACCCCGTTCTGGTACTGGATACCAAAGTCCTCCTTCTCGGCGTCAAGGTGCGTGATCCCGGGTATCTCATCGAGCCTTGCCCGGGTGTCCATTTCCGGCACGGGCAAGATCGGTTGATTGAACAAGTCAGTAACAATGGTAGCCGCTATGTAAGGCGATGGGAAAGGCTCGAAAGATGTTCTTACGCGCCACCCAAGTATCTTCTGGAGCACATCAAACACCTGGCCCCCGTTCCACTCGGGCTTCTCATCCCCTGCCTCCTGGTAGGTGACATAGAAGGGAAAGTTGCGAGATATTGTCCGATCAGTGCCTGAATCATCATACTCCACATCAAACCAGAAAAACTGGCGCACCTCCTGGTAACTGAGGTATATGAATTCAGTGGCTGCAATGATCTCATCCCATGCGGACTCGAGGGAGAACCAATCGTGATTGGCTGTATCAACGCCTCCGTCACTTGCCACCACGGATGTCTCTACCGTCAGGGTGTCAATCGTCAGGCCTCCATCATTGAAGTTCACCCCCTCGATTAGCTCTTGGAAGCGATCTCCTGAGTCATCGATGCACCGGATAGACCACGTAATGACATCCGGGTAGTAGGTTATATCGGATCGCCTTATGCGGCCATTAAGGAATTCAACCTCACTACCGTTGTTGTACACATAGGTAAGGCGGCATCGGTACGGCCCATCCGGCAACTCCTCTGGCAATATGATCCCAATGAATGAATCACTGTTGAGCCTGAGCGTAACCGTTCCGCCTTCAATAGTGTCTGAATCGCCCTGCTGCTGGTACGTAGGCGTAGACTGCTCGAGCTCACTGCCCGAGTAGGTAAATACTGATTCCGATGAGGCGTCGTAGACTTCGAGTTTGACCTGAGGCATTATGCGTCAACGGTTCTTGGCGTCACGTCCTTTTCTTGAACGCTGGCATTTTCGAGGAGCGCGCGTGAATTACGCTGCGTGATATTCACCTGAATCGGGCGATTCGCCAGCGCTTGCATCTGCTGCTCAAGGCGCAAGATGGCCGTGGAGATAACGTTATTTCCATCCACCTCACCCGAAACCTCAGTCACGCCAGCAACCCGAAAGACGGATGAAGTTGGGATGGGTGAGACAGGCCCTCCTCCTTGGAACCCCGAGATTCCATTGAGAAAGAGCAAGTCAGTAAGGCTGCCTCCCTTGCGGAGGTATCCATGCAGGGCACCAAAGGCTCTAGGATCTTGAGATACAAGAGGCTGCTCGTAAACCCATTCACCGCCATGCACAACGCCTGCCACGGATGACCGATTTAGATTGCCAGTGTAGCCGCCATCCTGAAATCCGGTAGCTGCAAGTTGGAGAGATCTTACAAGCGCGGTAATGGACGTAATGGCCGTAGCTGCCGCTGCACCACCAGAAGCCGCTGCACCACCAAAGGTTGCAATGGATACTGCTGCTGCTGCCGGCGCTGCTGCTGCTCCAACTGCCGTCATTGCGGCAATTGAGGCTGCGGCTGCGGCTGCGGCTTGCTGCTGAGCAAATATTCGGATGGCGATTTGCTGTGCCAGGAAGGCAGATGCCTGCCTACCAAGCTCTGCGATCGCAAAATCAGTTATCCCCCTAAGCGCTCGCTGTATAAAGGTCCTGTTGTCCTCTTCTACGTCACGCTCGAAGGCTGCACGCTCTTCATTAATCGCCCGAACCTGAAGGCTGTATTCCTCCTGGTCGATTAGTCGGCGCTCAAGGCTCTCTCTCAGCGCTGCCTCTTCGGCGTCGAACTGATCACGCGTAAGATCAATTTCCGAGTCAGTGAACTGGCGAGTGGAGAATATTGCCTCCTGAATAGAGCCAACAAACGCATCAGTGAAGCGCTGTGCTTCTCTTTGGATTCGCTCAAGCTCCCGCGCCTGCTCCCGCTCCAGACGCTCCCGCGCCCTGGCTACCTCTTCCTGGCGCCGAAGCTCAGCCTCGGTACGCTTGCGCTGAAACTCATTGAAGATCTGAAAACGCCGTTCCTGAGAAACTCGCTCAAGCTCTGCTGCAATCTCTGGTGCATTGGCAGCCTCTGCAAGCGCTACACGGCGCGCAAGAGCTCGCTCCTCTCTAGCTAGGGATTGAGCGAGAGCATTGTCCTCAGCTGCAATACGGGCCTGCAATAGGGCATCATCGGCCTTAGCCCTAGCCTCGGCGAGCTCATTGAGCGTTTTTTCCTCTGCCTCTGCCCTGATCTGGATCCTGCGTTCATCAAGTGCAGCCTCAAGCTCAGCCTGAGCCTCGGCATCTCCAAGGTCACGAGCAAGCGCCAGTCTACGGCGAAAAGTCTCTTCTACGGCTGCGATCTCAGACGCAACCTCATCCTCCAGTAGCTCCTTGCGGGTGTTGGCGAGCTCACGCGCCAATCGCTCTCGTAGTCGCGCGACACTACGAACCGACGCCTCATCCTCTTCATTGGATTCCTCTACCACCTTAGCCACATCGCTCTCTACATTACGGAGCTCCTCGAGGACAGCTTCACGAGCACGCTGTATCTCCAGTTGCTTTGTAAGCTCACTCGTAATCTCTTCGAGCACAACGCGTCTCTCGAGGGCTGCATCTCGCTGCTGCTCCTCAAGCTCAGTAAGAATCCTGGCCGTGAATGCGCCTGCACCAGCCGGCCCCACAAGCCCGTCTCCCCTCAGCGCTGTTGGCTGGAGTGTGTTTAGGCTCGCTATCTCAGCATTTACCTGATCAAGTACGCCCTGAATTTCATCTGCCGTCTGCTGCAACCCTTCTTGCTCGATCTCGAAGGTAAATGTAGACTCTTCCTGAATCTCGATAATAGATCCAAGAACAGCATCAAGCGCCTCATCAAACTCCTCTGCATTTTCGATACCACCATCAAACAGAGTGTCAATCACTGGGCGCAAGAACTGACCAACGGTCAAGATCGCCTGAAAAGTGAACAACAGACCAGCCGGTGAGCGGAGCGCATTTGTAAGCTGGCTCCGTACGCTCTCGCCAGTAGAAGCAGAAATGTCCTCCAGTCGCCGAAGGGATGTGAGGAAGGGTTCGATATTGTTCACCGCAGCAAACAACCCGAACCGGACATCCTCAATACCCCGCGACAGTTGGATCAAAGACGCAGCGCCGGCTGAGCCCTGCGCGCCAAACGAGTTAAGCTGGGAGGTGTAGAGATCCTGGGCTTCTGCCACCTGAATAATCTCATCCTCCAAGGCATCATACTCACGCCGGATCTGGGCAATCCGCTGGCGCTGCTGAGTATTGGCCCCTTGCGCAAATGCGCGATTGAGGTCTCTCTGTGCATTACGCACCTGCTCAATTGTAAGGGCAGCACGTAGATAAGGCTCAATGAGGTTGGACTCAAGCCGATCTCCGATCTGATCAACTGACTCAACGACCTCCTTTCCGGTCTTACGGGCTGCCGTTCCTGTTGCGGCCAGGGTGCCCTGCAAGGCCTCGAACTGATCGTTTACAAGCCGGACTACCTGAACGGCTTCGTCGCCATTGTTCAGCTGTACTGTTATCCGAACAACTTCATTGATCTCTGCCATTACTTAAATCGTTTTCGTGATTTACTCCTGGCGGCGGCTTTCTTCTGCGCATCAGCCTGATCTTGATATCGCTTCGCAAGCCGCCCATTCAAGCGCAGCATCTCAAAGAGGCCAAGCTCTTTCGCCTCGGTGTAGCCAACACCAGCATCTCCCGTGTCGAACATGATTTGTTCTGGGTCGAAGCTTCTCACGAAGTTATAGAACGGATTGCTCCTCACTCTTAAGTGGAGCGAATCATAAAACTGGTTAGCGCGGCGTAGAATGCCGAAAAATGATTCAAGAAAAAATGGAAGTAAGTTGCCACCTCCGCGAAGTTCACCTCGCCGGCTTCACAGTCCATTATAATCATTCCGAACCGTTCTATCACCTCCGGAGCCATAAAGGCCTGAGTGATAGCCGTATAGTCGATATGGAGCTTCACTTCCAGTGCCTTCGCCTCGAGACCGTCCATATTGCGTGACTTGCGCGATGCATTCACCTGCTCACCTGCCGTAATGGGCTTGAGCATAAGGTCACTGCCACTACGCGATTCGATAACGGCATGCATCATGTCACCGATACCAATCTCATTGAGCAGCTGCATAAATTCAGCCGCGCGCTTTGATGATATCTTCTGAACGCATTCTGGCATATGATTGCCAGCGATGCCCAGGAGGGTTTTGAGGTCCATCTCCTGTTCTTTAGGAGCGTCTGTTTTTTTCTTGGATTGGGTTGCCTTTGCCATTGCTGTATTGGGGTTTATTGTGCAAACAAAGAGGGCCGGTAGCCGAATATACGGCCCCGGCCCTCAACTGTGCCATGAAACGATTGTTAATCGTCTATGGAAGCGCGGCGTCCTTGAATGACGCATACGAATCCCAAGCCGTATCAGACTGATCGTCCGGAAGCTCAACCACCGCATACAGTGGATTGGTACCATCTTCGGTAACCAAGAACTCGAATCCGCGCTTGCGGACATCGTTTGCCGTTGGTACTTCCCAGTCAATCTTGCGATTCGTCATCGCATAGAAGAACCACCACTGATTAGGTGTTGAAGTCAAGGCTGGCGTTGGTAGCGGATAGCGACCAAGCACCGTATTGTCCTCCAGCCAGTCGAGGAAATTCAACAGGGCGGCGTCTGTCTCAAACACCGTATTGTTCACAACGAGTTCGTTTCGCGTCGTAACCTGTACAACCAGGGTATCGGCTTCATCCTTGACTTCATCGATGTCCCGGGAGCGCTGGATTGAACCGCCCTCTAGGTGACCGATAACGATCCAGCCTCCCACAGCCGCGGGATGACCAACAGGAAAAGCTTCGGCTCCTTGCGCAGCGGTAAGACCTGCTGCTAGAAGGCTCGATCCCTTCTGGAATACATTGGTTTCGTCGCGTAGGTCTACTACTGCCATTTCTATCTACCAAGTGCTAGTGAAGGGCGGATATTCACACGTACCACCCATACGAAAGTATCATCTTCCCGCGTGAGGAATTGTGCTTGAAGGGTGCTCGATGAGTATTTCGTGCCATCGAACACAAAACCCTTACCATCATAGCTATCAAGCATCCCCTTTACAAATTTATAGCCCTGCTGGTGCCCCTCCTCCAGATGATACGAGGGAGCCAGGACAATAAAATCAATCGTGAAGGCGTATCGGCCAGCATCCTCTGTACCACCTACCTTCTTAATGTTGTTCATGGCCATCAGAACGACGCCCGAAGGATCGTTGCTGTAGTTCTCATACCACTGCCTGTAGTTGGCAGGGAAGGGCTCAACTCTCAGTGGCTCTATGTCACACGCCATACCAGCGACAAACTTCTCGAATTCGACAAGATCAGGAAGCTGCGCCCCCCCTGTGTCGAACACTACGGCGCCTTGAGATCCGGATAAGCTCATTACTTACAATCCCCTTGGCTATTCCTGTCTGGGCCGTGGTCATATCGCCCGGGATCTCCGCCCGCGCCCCCAACATATCGGCTCAAATGTCGCTGCGTGATGGTTCGGCCAGGTGAGCAATACATAATGCGATGTCCCGAAGGCGCTACAGGGTCTCCACTGCTCTTGCCAATGCCCAGGACGACATCTCCCTTCTGGGCGCTAACTAGCCACGCTACGGCTGTGTCGTAAGCCTGCTTGATCCATGCTGACGGCTTATTGGTCAGCATAAATAGCGCTATAGCCATTGTATAGGTCCCAATGGGAGGAGGACACTGCTCGTAGAGAGTATCAATGTCATACTGGCTACTTAGATAGGAAACCACGAAGGCGGATGCATCAACGATTGCGCATTCAAGCACTTGATCGTCAATGCATCCGGTGCGCGGGTCGCTTCGGTCGGTGAGTTCGATCAAGATCTTGTCGCCGTACCGCTTTATCATATCCTCAGGAGTGATGAGGGTGGTTGACATTTAGTCTTCCTTTTTGACAGGAGGTTTTTTCTTGGCTGCTGCTGCTGCCTTCTTCTCGGATGCCGCCGCAGCGCTCAGCCGCTCAGCCTCAGCCTTGGCAGCTTCCTGGGCCTTGTCGGCCTGATCCGCAGCAACAGTAGCGGCCTTCTCGGCCTTCGCCACGGCTTCTTGCGCCTCCACAGAGAGTGTTTCAAGATGCTCAGCGAACGGGGTCAACATACCCTGCTGCACCTTGGATACCACCGTTGCGCCATTTCTGACGTCGATGACATCTCCTGTAGACTTCCACACGCCATTGTGCTTCATCTTCAGGTTTTCCATTGTAATGATGTACTTAGGCATTCCTGGTATCCGTTTTTTTGGGGTTGTAGAGATGGTCTAAGAGTTGGGCCGGCAGAGAGGCAAGGACGGAAAGGTTATCCGCAAAACCCCTTGGACTGCGACATCATGAAGGACAAATGCGAATTGCCCCTCTGCCTTTCCAATCTATGCAGTGGTGTCAAGGAACAGGTATCCCGCATCAATAGCGATTACCTTCTCGTTGACGCTCTCGCCTACGCGGACGTAGAAGCCACCAAAACCAGACAGGTTCGGATCTGGTACAATGCCTGCATTAACCAAGGGGCCGAACTGGGCCGTATAGCCCCATGTCACAATCTGGCCAACGGTCGAGCGAGCAGACGTATTGCGATGAAGCAGTGCGCATGCATTGCTCCAGATGCGAGACAAGCTAACAGCTAGGCCTTGCTCGTTGTCATTCTGACGAGCGCGCCCAACGAGCACCTCCTCAAGACCAAAAAGGCTGGCTACCTGCTCTTCCGTCACGATACCGGCGACGGCAGCATTGTTAGCCGGTGCGATAGCGCCCCGGATAGCCTGCACGATCCGGGGATGCGTGCGCAGGTATTGCCAGGATTCGATGCCAATCACCATGATGTTCGGGCGAACAAGCGGCTCATTGAGTGCCAGGGTGATATCAAGCAATGGGTCTGAATTGTCAAAATCACTCCACTGGTCGGTACCACTGAGAGTCTGAACAAGGCCAGCGCCGTAGTTGTTCGAGTCGAACACCTTGGCAGCAACGCGCTGCTCGCGCGAGAGCATGATCAAGTTCTGGACGTACTCGGCTTTCTCTAGCCGGATATCGATTCCGTTGAAGCTCGCATCCTGCTGATCCTGAAAAGGAACGGGTGCTTGCAGGAAGTGATCGCTTACGATGTCGGAACTTTCACCCCAACGATCATCAACGATGTTTGGAGAGGAGAGCCGGCCCGTAAGCGTACGCCCAGCGTTTGTGAAAGAGCGACCAGGACGCCAGATCTTATACCGGAACGTCGTGGTGCGAGTTGGGACGCGGGGCATTACGCGGTCTGCGATGTACTCCGAATTGGAATACATTTCCGCAACCGCTTGCATTTCCCCAACATTGGAAAAAATAGCTTGCATGATTCAAATGCTGTTTTTGGTGAATGAAGCGGTCGGGCTACGGCAAGTAGACCAGACCTCCGAAAACCTGAACGCCAATGATGGCATCAGCGGCAGAGCCGGCAACCTCGGTACGCCCGAGGGCATAGTTGGTCGATGTAGCCAAGACGGCTTGTCCATTTGCGTCTGACATAAACAGAGCGCCGGCAGCAAGAGCAGCACCGCACTTCACCCGGGCATAACCCGAGATGTGTACATCTACTTCATCGCCATCTGCGGCTGACTGATCGTCAAAGGTCGTGGAACCTACTGGTTGCAGGATTTCCTGCACAACACCCAACTGGTCGGTATCGCCAGCTGCGGCTTGCGCTGCTTTCTCGCCAGAGGCGGAAACGATGGAAAACTCATTGATAGCTCCATCGGCTACCAGAGTTTTGATTGGCTGTGTATAGCCCATTTTTCTTGGGTTTTAGGTGATGCCCAAACGGGCTTTATTACACTTTTGCTTTGCCTTTCAGAACGGCCTCTACGGCCTCGGCATCGCTAATATCGCGGCCCTCCGCCCCCTTGACATGGGCCTTGTAGGCGCGAGCTTGACCCGCAAGGTCATTAACGGCCTCCACATCATCGCCCGCAACACGCGATACACCACCAAGAGAGGCGGCTGGCACGCCATCCTCAGGCGTGATAGATCCCATAGGGACAAGCTGCGTGGCCTGTGAGAGATTGCGAGTAACGAAGGCCAGCATTGACTCAGTAACCTCCTTGTTTCCGTCTCCGGAATTGTAGGTGATCTGCTGATCCTGCTCTGGCATTTCTGCCAGCGCGTTCAACATGGCCAGGTAGCCACTCGCTGCTGAGGGGCGAATTCGGCCCGATGCGCTAAGCTCGCCAACAAGAGCAGCGTTTGATTCGCGGACGACCTGAAGCGCAGCCTCACGAGCGTTTCGCTCAGACTGCATGTTTTGAGCCACTGATTCAGCCAATTGCGTTTCGAGCGCCTCGAGGCGCGCCTTAAGGGCTTCCGTGTCTTCCTGTGCCTCCACAGAGGCCACGACTGGATCAGGTTCAGGGTCCACTGTGTCGACGTCTGGACCCTCCGTTGAGGCCGGAGTCGCTACAGAGGCCATACCAAAAAGACCCCGAATAGCTGCAAAGCGGCTCTCTGTGCTGGGATTAACATCCTGTCCAGCAGCAGCCATTGCGGCAACGGCTTCAGTCGTACTGCCTTCGGCATCGGCTAGTCCGGCTTCAATTGCTTGCGTGCCGTCGTAGGCTCGGCCATCGGCCAGTTTTTGTGATTCTTGCATTGTGATTTGTCGGTTAAGTGAGACGGCTTGTACAAAAAGCCCGTAGCCATAGTCTACCGACGACTGGACAATGCTGCGCCCCTCATCGGTAATAGGCTCCAATGTATTCGGCACAGCTTTAAACTCGCCTGCTCGAATAATTTCTACGTCGATCCCAGCATCATCAAGGAGCCGCGACATCGACGTAAGTTCTGCATAAACGCCAATTGATCCAGTTATGGAATCAGGACCAACGAGAATAGCCCCCGCTGCGCTGCCGATCCAATAAGCCGCGCTCGCCATCATATTGTTCGATACAGCCATCACGGGCATCACTTCACGCATAGTGCGAAGCGTGTCCGCCACAGCATCCAAGCCACCAAGGAATCCGCCAGGAGAATCCACATCGAGCACTATGCCAGCGATGGAGTCATCCATCATAAGTTGGGCCAAGGCGCTGTTGAGCATATCGGCGCTCGTGCCGTCATACCACCACGTCAAGAACGTGTATCGCTGCGTAATCAAATTGCGAATAGGGACGACTGCAATATTACCAACCACCTCAACGTCAAAGGTGCCAGTAGACAATACTTGCCGGCCAGGGACTCCAAGATGAGCCATTCGCTGCGCTGCGCCAGCACGGGCGACTGAGTGGTCCATGCCCGCAAGATGCTCCGAGAACGTCTTGGCGTAGGATTCTGCGATTAAAAGCCGGTTGTCATTAAACATCGAATAACCAGTATCGTAAATAAGCTTCTCTGATATCCATCACCATCTGATCAGACGCTCCGACATATGCACGCTGCGGAATACGTGCGCCACGGGCGGCGTTTCCGCCGAACTGATGAATGAACTCATAGGGAAGACCGTTTGAGGGGCCGGCGAATGCCTCGCCGCCGATACCCTCTACGGTAAACGCTGAACGAATGGAGGAAAGCAACGCGCCGCTGGACTGCAGTATCTTGGAGCTGCCTGATTTCGTTTCTGGGCTACGAGCTGCCCATGGCCGTCCGTTTGGATCTATTTCTGATTCATAACTAGCCAGGGTATCCCGAAGAATTATCTCGGCTATATCGGACAGCAGCGGCTCAGGCGTTTCGAGTCGCCTGATTAACTCCCCTAGATTTCCTTCTCTAGCAACGCTGAAGTTGAACATGGTGCGCTGTATGAAAAGATCGTGTTTTAACTGAACTGGCGGCTAGGATTTCTATGGGGTTCCGCAGTCTCTTTTCGGGTATCTCTACTCCGGCAAGATAAAAATTGTTCGGCAGATAACGATGTTTCCTTACGTCTCCTGCGAAAAGGGATTATCGTCACCACCGTCTACAATGTCAACCTCTGCTGCTGGCGGGGGCGCATCATCAGTAGTTTCCTTGTAGGCAAATAGGGGTTCATCTGCGCCAGATCCAAACTTATCATTAACCCAGTCAATGCCAGCCTTGGTGGATGGTGTAAAGCCAATCCCAGAAAGCACGGTCAGAATATCAGCCTCTTCCTTGAGGTTCTCCTGTACTGGATAGCGCCACTTGATTTGAGGGGTTGCAACGTCTCCGGCGAAATTGAAGTAAGTGATCCACTGGGACAACTGGTTGTACGGCCCCTCGCTGAGGTCCGCTGCGTCACGAATAGCAAGTTCATGCTCCTCTGCCGAATGGACCGTAGCCGCGGCGCGCGAGCCACCCTTACTGATGTCGGTAGAAAGCTCTGAGCCCACGATGGCAATCGTGATAGCCTTATTCATCTCCCTAACGAGCGCCTCGTATCCTCCTGTTTGGATCGCGCCACGGGATGTCTCAATGAGATCCAGCTGCTCCTCTATCCCGGTTACCACTACAGATTCTGACTGAAGGGCCTTGGCAGCCTGAAAGAGCTTATCCCTATCGGCCGTGTCGGCTGAGTCGGTTTTAGCGTGAACCGTTGGAACGCCATGCTTCTCCAGAAACAGCAGCCAGTAACTCATGCCCTTGCGCTTGAAGAACACTGGCCAGTAGAGCTTTGACGCCAGCCCGAGTCCATACGGGTCGGTGTCGCTTCCCCACGTGTAGGTGATGAACTTGCGGTCTGGGAGCTCCTGGGCCTCAAATGTGCCCCACGGAGAAAGCCGAAGCGAGAAGCTGTCGTCATCCTTGACGTACACAAAGAGTCGCTGACTCTTAGGCTTGGCAGATAGCGCCACGCATTCACCCCCATCAATACCCCATGTCACCTCCGCGACAGCGTTTCCCATGAAGATAGCATCGAGCATTCCAAGCGTGAAGGACTCAAAACCCCCACTGAAATAGGCCTGAGCCTCGGCCTTCACCTCATTGGTGCCCATCGCTCGAATCTGGGCAGCCACCATATCGGCAGCACGCAGATCATCGGCAGTAGGAGACATCCCGCGCCTTAGACCTGGCTCAACGTAATAATCACCATTGAGCACGTTCACATAGCGCTTATTTAGCACAGGGGCAACCCTGTCATCCTGGCCAACAACGGCCCGGTAGAACACCCTGGGGTCATGTCCATATCCGCGAGTGAGAACGATCTGGTCTTCGGTCTGCACCGTCAGTCCTTCAAGCCCGGATAGGTATTGCTGGTCTGGGCCGGCTATTTGTCGGCGAAGTATTGTCGGAAGGTTACGTGCTCGTGCCATCTCTATCCTGAGAAATTTCTAATCCAATTTACATTCGACTCGTTCGGGGTCCCGCTGTCAATATAACCGCCACCACGATAAAAAGGGTCTTCATGAACTTCCTGTGCTCGAAAACCCTCCTGGCCAGCAGCTCGCCTCCCCCCTGATACATGAGGGCTCACCACGTTAACCTTTCGGGAGATGGCCATCACGAGCGCATCACGGTTATCTGGAGAGTGTCCAATGTTGATTTCCTTACGCTCCTCCTTCTTGGAGTAAACTCGTCGGTACCTACCCTGCTCATCGATGTAATACTCAGGGAACAGGATCTCCTTGGTGAGGCGGGGATTCGGAGGAAGCTTCCCGCCACTCTCAAGCCAATGCCGCAAGTTGAAGAGCCACTCTATGTTCTGGTCATAGTACATGTCGGGCTTCATTGGGGATGTTGCTGCATTGACCGGAACCAACTTAACTCCCATCATGCGCAGAATGGCCATTTTAAGCTTCAAGTGGTCATATGGAGACGATCCAACACCGATTTCATCTACCTTTAAGTGAATTTCGCACTTTTGCGCAGACAATTCGTCGTGATCTCGGAGCCATTCGAGCACGCTCAAGCACTCCATGGCCAGGGCTGGGCCATCAAGACCAGAGAAATTACGAGGCTCAAGCGCTATTTCGCCGCGCACAATCTGCAAAACAGAGTCATCTTTCCCATGCCTGCCCACATCCAGACCAATCTGAATAGGTCCATTCTGCCACCTGATCATCTCAATGTCGGTCTTTTCCTCATCCAAATCCCCACGCTGCCTGATCCTGGCCAACTTCCAGTCAGCTTGGCTCTGATCAACAAGGAAATACGGGACGATCTGGGTGTCAGCGTATCGCGGGAACTGGCCGGCTACGCGAATGAGGTACAGGGGATGATTGGTGCCCCACTCTCTCTTGCGAAGCTCGATCCATGGCTTCGTTGCAAGACCAGGTATGACGACCCTTCCTTCCCGAACGTTTATCGACTCCTCAGAAGAGATCGTGCCCGTGTGCCAGATCGATGATGGCGCAGTAAAGGCGTCGAAGAAAACACCATTGGTCCTGGTAGGGTTGCCCCACATCCCAATCTTACCACCGCCAGCAATATTTCCCTCGAGCGCCTCCATAATATCATCGAGTCCCTTTCCAGAAGCCTCGTCACAGAGAAAGAGCATATTCTCAGACGAGAACCCAGCTGCGTTTTCCACCGCATCAGTCGAGAACCCGAAGATCTCATTACCCGAGTGAAGCCTTATCCCTGTGCGCGGGTCATCAAACAGCTGCCCACCCAGCGGCACCTTGGCGCGACCCCAAATCCTGCGCATCTCACGCCAGATGATTTTCTTCACCTGAAGATAGGATGCCGACGTAATACCGACGCGCGCATTACGCCTCGTAAGCGCCCACCAGAAAGCTATCAAACACTGAGAGGTAGACTTTCCGGTTTTGTGACCCGTCTTCCATGCTACGTGAGAATTGTCAACAATCGAGGAGATCATTTCAGACTGCCGATCCCACAGCTCCATCCCGAACACATCATAAATGAAGCGCTGCGGGTTCCAATAATACTCCCTTACCAGGTCCTCATCGATCTCAATTCGACCCATACCTACCTCCCATTCTTACGACCGATCATCCCGCTGGCGCCAAAATGACGATTCGGAATCACATTCGGGAAAGCCAGCGCCTCCAAAATATGGATGTACCGCTGCTCGGCGTCGCGCGGAGAAATGCCAAGCTGACTGCAAAGGCGCACAATGCTATTCATCTGGCCGGTGTGCTCACTGGACCCCCTGTGCTTGTCGTCCCGCATCATGTCAGCCATCATGTCGCCATAGACCTTTATCAGCCGAGCCGCCAACACACGCCGAGGGTGTAATTTATTCTCCTCCATCAAGAGCCTCCATCATTTCAGCCGCCAAAAGCGAATCACCTTCAACCAGGTGAACAAAAACGAACGTCTCGAATCGCTGCATCCGATTCAATAAATCATAATACCGCTGCGTATCATGCAGCGAATACTCATCCATGTAATCCTGCTGAGACTCATAAGCCCTGCCAGAAGCAAAAGCCAGAACCACAACCAGCACCAGGGCAACAACACCCATCACATGCTCATCAACGAAATCGAAAAACCGGGTCATAATATCTCCTCATTAAAACTTAACCCTAAGTGCCCATACCCAGAAAATGGATTCCATACATACCCGGGTATATTTTCAAAGAGACACATCAGGCAAAATGGATTCCTTGCGGATTGGGATTTAGAGAGGTGGGCA
>NW_027044796.1:0-1000 GCF_964019385.1 Sycon ciliatum | reverse complement strand
TCTCTCTCACTCACTTTGCCATGATCTTTCGTCCATTTGTGCAGAACTACAAAAGAACGGAGGTGATGAACATGATGATGAAACTCTAGCAGTTGAAGAAGGCAAGCGTGCCCCAAAAGCCTGGGGCGCCCGCCGCCGCACCTCCAGGCGCCGCCGCACATCCAGGCGCCGTCGTTCTAACTATTACCGTCGCCGCTCATCCTACCGCCGTCGCTATTACACCTCCCGCCGCCGTCGCGGCTTCGGAAAACGCTAAGACATAATACAGAGACGCAGAGTAGAGTAGTTGCAATACGATGACGTAACGTGTGATGTCAATGAAAAAAAGTTGCCATGACAGATTTCATCACGTGATCTATATGTCCACTGTAAAGTACTCTATTTTTATTTTTTTCATGTGCGCTGGTACGTGTAGTAAGCAATACTATTATTTTCGTCGCCGCATTGGACATGCAATTTAGTGGGGTCTGGCATAGCCATTGTCCTAACCACTCTATTTACATGTATCTGTGTGTGTGTCTGGGGGGGGGGGGGGGGGTATTGTTTTATGTCACGTGACCGAACACCTAATCATCTGAGAGTAGTACTAGATGGCATGACTCATGAGTAGAGCAGAAAGCATACTAGTACACTGTTAATGTACCGTGCATGTCAAGGACTATCGAAGGTATACTGAGTATTGGGTTGTACCTTTTGCCAAAGTGGAATGCGGGAAGAAAACACCAAGAGCTAGAACGTACATGTACACAGGGTACTCTGTGAAACATGGTATAAAGGCCTTAGGCCTGTGCCTGTGGGGATTGCCCTATTCAAAATTTAAATAATCATAAAAATAATCAACATGTATGCTCTGCCTGTACCGGTAGCTTATAAGCATTAGGATGTACAGTATCTTTGTATCTTTAGGAACTGGATGGGATGGGATGAGATGGGTGGTGAGTGAATTTAGCATTAGGATTAGCATTATTGAAGTGATCTAGGAAACTCTGCAGAAGGTCCG
>NW_027044795.1:0-16000 GCF_964019385.1 Sycon ciliatum | reverse complement strand
GATGACGTACGAAAGGCTTAGCTCCACCACAGAGAAGGTCGATCACTGCAGAATTTGGTCATTTTCAATTGGTTTATTGTATTCACGAAGTGAAAGAAGGGCTGTGTTCAATGCTGTTAGTGCAGTGAACTGTTTGTTAGTAGTCCTCTCGGTTGTGTACTGGGGCGTGACACCGACAAGAGAAAGCTGGAGTGCAGAGACGCCAGCAGACAAGCGAAAATAGTGACGAACAAAATGCTGAAATCTTGGTTGGGACAAATCAGACGTTCAGCATTTCCCCCAGCCAAGGACCATGCCGTTTGCTCTTTCCACTTCCTGAAGATGAATGTGATGCTTCCTGACGACTCTCCTATCTCTCGTAACATCTTCTGAAGCAAGGTGAGACGACGGGTGGTGGAGATTGACGAATGAAATAATGTCGTAGGTTTGAAAGTTTGCTGAAAATGTCTCGGGAGAGACGGCGAATTCCAAGCACCTTGTCCTGGAGGAAACCATTTCCTAGGCACAGTCAGCCTAGGGAAATGCATGAGAAGGGCGACAAATGGTTCACGGCACTAACAGCATTGACCACAGCACTTCTTTCACATCGTGAATACAATGAGACAATTGAAAATGACCAATTTCTGCAGTGATCGACCTTCTCTGTGCCGGAGCTAAGCCTTTCATACGTCATCACTGCGCTGGTCGCTATGGCAACGTGCGCATACAATTTGCGATTTGGCAAGTTTGGCTTATCGTATGGAAGCGAGAGATATGCCATTCGAACCGATATCAAATTGTCTTTCTTCTGGACCCTACTCGAAAAATAGATGCACTTCCCCTTTAATGGCGGGAAATTGATGCATACATCCCATCAAGAGTACATAACCCCCTAGAGTGTGCAACGCCGATCCAGCTCTGCATAGGGTCTTGGTCGAGCGGAATCGGATCTTCTGATGTCATGCGTACACTCCACACCAGCGCAAAGCCGGTCTCGAGGCAGGGTACCGTTGTTTTTGATCCAAGAGTACCCGCGACTCCCCGGGTTCCCCTCAGATGTGTACGGTATTATGACGCAAAGATCCGATTCCGCTCGACCAAGACCCTATGCAGAGCTGGATCAGGCGTTGCACACTCTGGGGGGTTATGTACTCTTGATCCCATTGGTTTCGTGACTAGACAAAGGCAGGATGAGGGGCAAGATGCAGGTAGGATGCGGGCAGGATCGTTGTAAGGGCTGATATGCTGAAACACGTGCTACAATCATACTGTCCTGTGTAGCGAGTGAATTTTCAACTGCAGGACATGCACAGTGCACGGCCGTCTAGGTTGGCATGGTTAGATTGTGAGTTCAGGCTTAGACAAAGGCAATATACAGCAAGGTGGCTTGCAGCGCGGCACGCAGGGCAGCATGCTACTCTGCATGCAGGGCAGCATGCGGGGCAGCATGCAAGGCAGCATGCAGGGTAAGATGTCGGCGGGATGCTGGCAGGATAGTTGTTCCGGGCATAGAGCTCACAGTCATGGCAAGAACTTCTCTATATCTTGTTCACACGGCGTAACTTGGATACATGCTTGTTGTTCCTGTATTCTGCTATTGCAGACGTGACACCCTGGAACAGCTGAACAGTCCATTCACAGGCCTACGTGATCCTCTGCTGGCTGGAGAAATGTGGCAGCTGGAGTCCGGCACATGATAGTAGTGCGTCGTCTACATCTTCCTGTGTGAAGTTAGAGCGGGGACTGTGGGTCACAATACCCCATGTCCTGTTCATGGCACCGACCACGGACGGGGAGAAATAACCTCACCCTGTTCCTGGTACATTATGCCAAGGGCAGGGATGTTACAGACCAGGGATGGGGAATAATACCCCATGTCCTGTTCATGGCACCGACCACGGGCAGGTAGAAATAACCTCACACTGTTCCTGGTACATGCCAAGGGCAGTTGAGAAATAGCCCATTCTCTGTTTCTGATGCCCACCAGCAACAGGGGAAAAGATCCATTGACTACTGCCAGTGCTCCAAGCTGGTTCAGACTAGGAACAGGGTGAAAAAACCCGTATCCAACCAGCACTGGAACATGGTTGTAGTAGACAGGTAGAGGATCTCCTGCCCTGGTGAAAACAAAGACAAGAACTTGAAATGCAGAGACGGCCACGCCTGCACTCGTACTGGTGTATGCAACAGAGCACGACATGTTGGTGTACATCATTTTCTGGCTTGCCGGTTACTCTGGCTGTTAGACGCACGTTGAGTATACCGATTCATTTTATTTTTATTTTTATTGCTGGTAATTGCTGATAATATTTGTTGAGGTAATTACAGTGGTGTGATGTTACTAACCACACATTGAGTGTAATGCTCCGTTCTACTATAACCGGTAGTTGCTGATAATGCTTGTTGAGCTTACATTGCACAATTATAGTGGTGTGGGATAGTGATCACGATTGCATCCACCCACACACCCATCTGACGCAATAGTGTGTCTTTTTAGGTAATCTGTGATGGGTAGGCTAATGACTGTACGGGCCTGAGCTCAACAGTTGAACATGGTATGGATGACCGAAACGGGTTTAGTATTCCGTCTAGCAATTTATCATATGCCAACGTGCACGCATTTGTTTTGCCACGGGCGAAGTTCGTATCTAGGAGATGCATGTTGAGTTGATCCAGTTCACTGATTTGCAATACCACCCGTATCACCAGTTCTTTAAAAATAGTCTATTTGTATTATTTGACGTTGCATTTCAAAGTAATGATTATGCTAACAGCCGCGGTAGTATCATGTGCTTGGACCACAGGTGGATCAACGCACCCTCTCCCCATCTGGTCGTTTGTGCATCACCAATTCCAGTTTTGAGCGTTGATTGCAGGCTGTATTTATATTCTTGCTGGAAAGCTGTACGCTTCAGAGAGACGTTTTTATGCGTTACTGGAGAATAACTTATTGTTCAGCTCTTCTTAATAATCTGTGTGCAGTTCCACAGCTGTACGTGCCATAGGCAGTGAATGCTGGCATCTATTGCCTATGGTGGTGCATATTGCACTTCGATTATTTAAAAAAATTGCCTACCTTCTTTTGCTCACTGAGGAGGAAGCAGTGCATGAGGAGGAGGAGGAAGCAGTGCATGGTGGTCGGAATGCCCTGTGTGACAAGGGAAGCAGGGTCACCACTGCCGGGTATTATACTATAAAACAATAATTAACATAATTATGCTGGTGCCGAGTTGGTGCCTCTGGTGTACCACCCTTGCCTTGGTGGTTCATTAGTTTTGTGCTTGTCAATGTCCTGCTGCTTGCGGGGACTCGTAGCATGTAACTACCTAGAGCGCTGGCACTGGTCACTGGTGTGCAACATGAAACGATGTGTGTTCACTTTCGGGATGCCGGGCTTCCACATTGTCCAGTTGTAGGTAGATCTACAGGGCCCATTTATGCAAGCTTGTATCTAAAAGGCGTGCAGTACTGTTGATAGCCCAAGAACTGGGGGTCAGCCCCCCTAGCCTACAAAACCGTTCTTATTGTCATGTATTACAGTCTATGCGCAGTTGAGTCACCGTGTATACATTGGTACGCTGGGCTTGATGAACTCCCAGCCTGGTCGTTTTTCGGCGCTCTGTTCTTCGCCACCCGACCCGACAGTACTATACTGTAGCATGTAGCGGGGACTGGGCCATGTTTGGTGTCAATAGGTCAAGGCTGCGATCGCGACTTGCATTGTATCACAGATCAAATGGGCAATGCAAACGGCCAGGATGGTTGGATGGGTGGGGGGGGGGGGGGGGAGGGGCATGATGGTGAAAGAGAGTGTGCAGCACTCACACAGTCTCAGAGCTCTTTCACGGGCGAACAAAACGCACGGAGCTACATTGTAGGTCGCACATGGTATTATAATCAGACAATACTGAGATTGGCGAGACATCTGGAATACTATTGGACATAGCAGTCACCGACTCTCACATTGATGTCATCATCTGGGCTGGTCTTTTTTTCCATTGGTGGTTGAAGACTCAAGAGGTTACTGACGGTGGCTATGGATCTTGATGATGGTGCCAACATTTCGCATGCACCTGTAAATGACCTTTAGAGTGTTCCAATATCTAGTGCAATTGTAATCCTTTGTGGAAATTTTGTTGACGAGTTTCCCGATACTCGCGGGCACATTCTTGCTCAATGGTGCGTTAAAGCAGGCAGCGACCTTCCAGTGTCAACTCCTATACTTCCTCTTTCCCTCTGTCTTCCATTCTTTCATGAACTGGACGGTCTCCCCGCATCCGCAATCGCAATCGCATCGTTGTGGACGGGTACTGGAATGTCCCGCAATCCGTTTGAAATTATCGTTAGTCGTCGGTTGATGGGAAGAGGGCAAGTTTAGGATGATTGGTGGTTGGTTGGACTGGTGGTGTAGGTCTAGATCTACGTATGCTAGTCGGTCGCTGGGCTTCCGTATGCCGGTGTTAATTAACGTCCATCGTGATGTCAAGCCGGATGGCGACTTACTGGAGGTTCGCCTTCATGGTTGTCTTCAGCTGTGGAGTCTAGGTTTTCAAATGCTATGCCATGTCCTTTCTGATCCTGTCCACTTCCAGTCTTCACCTCATGCATCTATCACCATTGAGCTACTGGTCCGTGTGAGTACATAGTCTTATTGACTAACCGCCGGAACCTGACACTTGCGCTATTGGTTTCCCCATCCTCGCCTCGCACCCCCAATGTTCAGGATGCCATGTTTTGGACCGACATTTACCTGATGATCGTGAGTAACGTGAAACTCAGAGTACCAACACCGCTTCTTCCTTTCCTTTTTTGACCGGAGAGTAAACCGGTTGCAACTGAAATCCGATCCCCTGAGCGGTTCACATTCTAGCGGTCTCTATTTTCGCAGTGTTGTATCATGCCGGCATATTACTACTCCGTGCTCCTGACTGTAAGACTAGTCGATCAAGACAGCACTCTCCAGAGGCCTCCAGGGCAATAATTGTCAGTTCAGTTGGGCCAGGCGTCAAGTAGAATGAGTATGATTTAGACGGGTATGATAGAAGCAAGAGTGGCGAGCATACCACTCATAGTATAGTATGAGAGAGAGAGAGAGAGAGAGAGAGAGAGAGAGAGAGAGAGAGAGAGAGAGAGAGAGAGAGAGAGAAGGAGGGAGGAGATGGGGGGGGGGGTCATTCGAGCAGAGCGACGTGGTTCACTAGAGCCAGTTGCTAAGCCGTTGCTGTGTCTGATCTGTTTGTGCACATACTTCAAAGTACTAGTATGTGTTTTGAAAGGCTGAATGATGCATAATGTGGCTTCGTGCAGATCTACAACAGCAGCCGTAATGAGCTCAGGCACCATTGCCTTTGTGACGTTACTATAGTACTATTGTAGATATCATATTATGACGAGCGTCTAGGGATCCAGTATTCAACCGTACATAGCACAGCCATCGCTGATCCTGCCCTGCTAACTGTAGCTACTGTACATGATCTACAAACTGAGATCGAGAGGAACAATGTAGCTAACCTTCCTCAATACACTGTCGTCTCTCCGGCTTTTGCCAATGTATTTCAAACAAGCAAGAGGTAGTTCTGTATGGACTTCTTTGCCCTAGAGCCATGGACCGGTACATACTTGGCTCACAACTAATGTTACTTTGGCTGCCCGTGATCAACAGAAGACCGACTCGCTACCCTAGATTTTCCGCAACCTTCTCCTACTAGTAAGTAGTAGCATCCATGATTTCTACTCCTCGTCTCCTCGTCTCCTCGTCTCCTCGTCTCCTCGTCTCTTCGTCTCTTTGTCTCTTCGTCGTCTACTACTCTACCTAACCACTACAATCTACCAGCCCTGGCCGGCACACACCGGCACCATGCCTAGTCGCTCAGACAGACTCACGGGCTGTGCGCTTAGCTGGCATGATGCTCGCGTCCAATGATGCCCAGCATGCATCTAGCATGAGCAGATAGCTAATCGGACCGGACTGAGCACGCATGCAATATACACGTGCCTCATGCATGCATGGACGGCACACGGGACACCGAGGGTTAACCCGTTGGTAAACGGTACGAACAGCTGCACTACTACTTCTAGTACTAGCTGGGTTTGACTTTGGATTTTTCTTCAATCATCTTTTCGATCACATTATCATGGATTTTCTATAAAGTTCTTTGACTACTACTAGTACTAGAAGGTCGGGACGATTCCCATGACTGCCCAGTGTACAGATAGCCGTGGCCGACAGACCCCTTTCCTCAGTCACTTGCTAGGTGCATGTATGTGTGGATCTGAACCAGGGAGTAGCAAAATACCAGTAGTTTACTACTCCCTGATCTGAACCAGGGAGTAGCAAAATACCAGTAGTTAACTACTCCCTGATGATCTGAGCCGGGATGCATGCAGTCAGTGGTGCAATGACTGAATGGGGCGATGATACAGTACACACGTTAAAAGCACATAGACATGAATATGAGCACAGAGATTTGGAGGATTTGAGGTTCTGACGTCTGGCCCTGACTCAGCACGGGGACTGTGCTTCGATAGGGGCCAGTCGGGTCCATCCATTTGGCAGGCTTGCACATGTATCCTTGGTTAATGCATGTGCACTGTAGTTACGTAGCTGGATGCCTAGCCTCTGACTATGCGTACATATCGGCCCAGTTTGGCCATGCCAGTGCAGGCTACCACGAGGCATCAGCGTGCACGACCACGAATCCCGAATGCAGGAGTGCTGGTCAGCAAAACATTCCCCGTTTGTCAACCCAGAGTGTGCTCGACATGTTGCGGTGACACACACCCTCCTGACAGGGACAAAAGGGAAAGTTCAGGACAGATCTCTTGTGTTCCACGCTTGTTCAGGACAGGTCTCTTGTTTTCCACGCTTGACATGCTCTCAGCGTGTTATGGCAGCCTGACGAAACAATAATAGACCTGTCATCTGGCGCCTCGCGGACATGATCAGCTGGATGAGCAGTGTCGCCAGTGTGGGACAGTTTTCCTATTGTGACCGGCAACACCCAATGCGAGCTGCGCTCTCAGCGGGTCTTTGGAGTTTGGGACGATGCTGTCACTGTGTCCAGCTCTCCTGCGGCAATCCTGCCTCATGGGATCTTTGACACTGTCTGTGCACGTGGACAACACTGTGCATGAGGAGTGATGCTGCGAGGTCATGAGTCAGGATCTCCGCATCGCACAAAGCGACACCGTAGTAGATCTACGAGAAGCAGTCTTCATTAGCATACGTGGGCACATAACGGTGTACGTTGATGACGTTAATCACCCACCAGCCTACAGTCATGATTTGTATCAAAATAACGTCTGGCCCTGGGCAGAGTCAGCAAATTTTCGGATGTGCAATGCTTCCTGCAGTAAAGAACCACCAAGTCCATGCATGGGTGGACGAAGAATAATGTACCGGCAAGCATGCACAACAGTAATGCCTACATCAGAACAGTAGCGCCCGGGTAAGCATGCACAGCTGAGATACGTGCTGCATAACAATTATGTGCCTATTCCATACTGGATGCATTGCGTAGAACACGGAATTGTCAGCATTCTCGCCCCGCACGCCAGCAATGGCAATACCAACGGAACGTTACTGGAACGTTGAAAGTAGCTCCTACGCAATGGAATCACGCGCAATACGCATAAAGCCTTCCATATCCATGTAATAATAATGATAATATTCGCGTGATCCGCGTCCGCATCATTCCCTGACTCACTCGTGAGGTCTGCATTCCAATTTCGCCTTGTACACGTACCACAAAGAACACTATCCCTTACTTATATATTCTTCCCTATGCGAAGTCGAGAGCGATACCAGAAGTCGTCACCTTGATTCTTGCGATGTCCTGAAAAGTGATCGTTTTGATGTGTTCGTGTTTGTAGCCAAGGAATCAATCCAACATGAATCTGATTTACTGATTTGTATTATGAATGGAGGTGGATGTGGGTCCAAGGAAGTTAAAGAGTCTCCTTTATTCCCCTTTCAACACCCTCAACTAAATAACACTCCATCAAGGTGATCATTCTTCAAAAGTTGTGATGAGCAAGCATTCTGGCTTATCTCTCATTGTTGGCAACTTGCTGCCCACTGGTTCTCATTGCCAACTGACAGGGCCCTGGCGCCAGTAATATATCTCGTATGCATACCAAAACAATGCCCACCACTGAAATGACTTGGCAATTTAGAAGACATACGGGTCGAAAAGTTAAGCTGCGTCGTACTCCAACGTGGTCATTAGTTACTTGTAGTTCTACCAGCCTCAGGGTACGAGGGAATGGTGATAGATGGTGGCTTTCATGAGAGCCTGAGTGAACTCGAATCTGATTACTAATAATTGACATGCGACTTATAAATGACCAGTCAACAGATCTCACACTACAATTATAGTTCGCCTACGGTCATCTAATCAAGGGGTTTCTTACATTGTCCAACTTCACAAGCAACTATTACGCATTCAGAGAGATCCAGCAACAATGCCGTTCGGGTTGACTTAGACCTCATCATTCAAGCGCCGTAGAACAGACCTGAACAGGAAATGTGCCTGCAGGGATATCGTTATTAATTTTGTTGATGAATACTAGTAAGGCGTAAAAAGTGTGGAATACAGAATGAGGTAGAAAGGAGAATGGGCACGCTGTAGGGTACTAGGGATTCAGATACTAGTAGCTATTTCCCTGGACGATAGAGAGAAAGAGAGAGAGAGGGAGGTGGAGACGGGGACTTCGCCAATCATTCAGCTCTTTCGTTTCTAGGGATGGAACATGCACTATAAACAAGCAGTGTTGCTTCCTACTCGACTGCCTTCTGGACTGCCTGCGCGATTTTCACTGCTTTGATCATCTCATAGGATTTGCGTTCGTGGAAAAAGGCGCAATCGCACCAGACCCTGAAGTCCGTGGTTGGGAGGTGTGACACTGGGAGTGACCACACAGGTCTTCTCGTGTCCTTCTTGTCCCAAGAAACACGAAATCCCAGCGAAAGGTGAGGAAATTCCATCCAGAACGGAGTGAATGCGAAGCGTGGAGTGGCCATGTTCTGTGCACGCGGGTGGATGGGACGCGGCAATAGTTTGGCACGGTGGAACCTTCAACAAAATTACGACGGGAACCAAGAATCGAAAAGCCCTCCATAGATCTACGTGACATTCGCACCACACGAGATCTATGCGTGAAAATGGGCCATGGTAGATCGGAGACTTTGCACATGATTAGCTCGTGGGCAGTTTGGCCTTGGCCTTTGTTGATCATCGTAGCTTAGCTGATTGACACTGACAGGGGCTAGCTCGGCCACAACGTAGGAGCATTCACAAGGCACGACAGCGCAAGAGAAGGCAAAGTCTTTGCTGCAGCTAGCTGCCGCGGCGACCTAACCCTCTTGCATCTTTCCTGCATTGAAAGGTGAATTAGAGTCATATTCTGCTGCAACCTTTCAGGGCCATGGTCCTGCGCTGCCCGCACGCATGCCGTCGCAAACACGAGCGTTCATGGGAGTTCCGCGTGCAAGGAAATGAATTTTCCGGTCACCATGCGACGTGTTCGTGTGTGGGTGCGTTCGTGCGGCGTGACATATTGTCTGTGCGAGAGTGCGTGATTCGCTGGCGGCGGTAGCTGCCCCCTTGACAAAAATTAATAATATTTCTCCGGGAAGAACAGCTGTCCATGTTACCGTCTCGAACACATCACATTCGTAGAAGTTCTCGTTTATTCTCGAAACGAATGTTCCAACGAATGGCAAATGCTTTGTTACTGCAGCTCCTCACAATAGCTGCTTTTAAAAGCGTTCATTTCCTACACTTCATTCAAGTCCATTGCTTGCAGGTACAATGTAATAGGGCGACAACTACCGTTTTGGTTTCTGCGATACGCGATAGAGACACATTGGGAAAGAGGAACTTCTGAACTCAAAATGCGATTACCAATTTTCTTGCTCGCTACGGCTAGATTAGATTGAGTTAGTCGCGCAAACACGCTACACGTACCAAGATCGTGAGAATGTTTACCGATCACACCAGCGCTAATACTTTGGGAGCCAGATGCGTTCTCCATTGAACAATTGCCAGTGCCAGTAGTAATATTACGCGCGACGCAGCGCCCCATACAAGCCAAATGACAATGTTGTTTTCGGATGTTCAGGTCGTTAGACCACGCAAACCAGAGCACACTTTTTATGTCATCGCACGGCGCCAGTCAGTTTTCTCGCTTCATAAGCATTGAATGAGGCAGTCCATACCGGCGCGTGGCGCGTGGCATGCATATGTTGTCGGACGGGCAGCATACAATGTAGTGACCAGTCAGCAAATCAGGCACTTGCAACAGTGGTACGATCATTAATTTTATGCCATTGTCTGCAGGCGCATACAATGATTAAACAGCACGAGGAGGAGCAGCCATTGGCACTGCTTTGTCAGGCTGCACTCTAGTAGATGAACATGACTGTATTGCATCATTGCATACTCTGGCCAAACACCTGACGCCTGCTATTGTGCTGGCTGACACTACTAGTACTACATATACTAGGGATTTGAATTGGCAACGGCGCAGGAGTGCTCCATTGGCTGCTGCGACAGCAACCAGTGTGGGCTGGTGGAGGACAATGCTGGAGAGAATGCCCGGAGGGTTGTGGCCGCAGGCAGACAAAGACAATCATTGTGCAGTCAGTCCTGACTCCTGATTACTAGCATTCTACTGCTCTGGAGTCTGGCCTGACCCCTAACTCCATCAGCACATTTCGAACAGCACAGGATAATGTACGGCGACGTTCACAGTGCCTGCATTGCCATGTAGCCACTGAGCGACCAGGCACTCTCCAAGTACAGTCAGTGTAACTACAGTTCAACACTGTGCGGGGCGGGATGGATGCCATTTCGGGTACATGTCCTCTATTAGTAATCACTGACTAATAATCTTTACTCCAAAATACTATGATTACTGGTCGAATTTGTTCATATGACGAACGAAAAGTGTTCTTACATCGCTCATTGAAAGCGACAACATAACAATAATGTAATCACCTCTTTGTCAGTCAGGAAATTTGCCGACGGTCGAGGCGGTGGCGAATAGCTTTGCCAGTTCGTATTTGCTGGGCAGCGCTAGTCGTTTCCGTATCGCAATGAGAGAACCATCCTTTGTTCCTAAACGAGCTCGTGACGTGACTCTTTCCACCAGGGAAGAAATCCTGAAGCGTCTGCTGAAAATGGCCTGATCTCGGTCAGCGGAGTGCGTGATGGGACAAAGTCATGAGCTGAAATCGTCGAATTCGCAATAACAATGCGTGGAGAGTGACATTTGACACAGGGCACGGGACGCGGAGCAGGCCTCAACGGCCATATGCTGTCTGTCTCCTGTCAGCCAGCCCCTATCCACGTTCAGTTACATTGACAACCTAAGTCTTTATTCCACGACAGCATAATTCAAAGCTTGTCAACTGCTCCATGCTGGGTGTAAGCTGCGGCATGCAGGGTGCAGCGTGTCCGCACTGCACAGCCACTGTCCGGGAAACACACAACTTGACACACACACACAGACTTGACCTGTTGCTCAGTCCCGACAGGACCGGAGCATGTTCGCTCTGGTCCGGCGTAGAGCGTGGCTGCGAGGGACCAAAGCGACAATGACATTCTACGCTGGGCACTACACGTGCTGAGTAAGTGTGTTTCTCCACATAGCACATGCCAGCACTAATAAGGAGGGTGCTCAGGGCCATGGGTCAATAACATGTGCGTTGCATACAGCTTAGCTGCTATGGCTATGTCAGTGTGAGCTAATCCGTAGGGCTGTGAATTTTCACGTGCCAGACCTATGGACAGCGCGTGCACCATTGTGTCAAGCGGCGCCAGAGATCTGTGCCGTTGACATCCCAGCAGACACAAGGAGTGCATGCCCTACCGTTCCACCGTTCAGCGATGTCTTCCTCCTATTCCGCAATGACCCTTCTCTCTCTCCAATAGTCCTCGTCAGGATCAATACACGCAGTGGCATTTACCAAATCCTTTTAGTCACCTACCCTGCTCCAAGTTGATTCACTTCTGCAATCGCAACGCAGCAAACACTTTGTATTTTTTCGCTCGACAAACTCGTTGACTTTTAGTACTACTGCTTGACCGACCGCCAAGAGGCGAACAAAAAGTAAGCCTTACAGTCAGTGTTGGATGTTGGTGATTCCAGAGAGAGAGAGAGAGAGAGAGATGTCTGGATAATTAGCGGACTGGACGTGCCCAGTAGTCGTGCTCTGCACGCAGTTTTCTTTCCTAACGGCTTTGTCCGCTGCTTTTGGTTGCTTTCTCCCTTTCCAGAAATGATGCGACCACTTATTCTTCTTGCTCTGGTTGGAGCTGCCTTCTCCTTCCAAACCGAACTTATTTCCCAAGTGGAATTTGCCCTTGTAAGTTGCTAGCAATCCTGCTCGAATCCCCACATGTCTTGCACGTGTTTATGGGTACCAGTTTGTCGTACACTGCAAGTTTCGTGCCCCCCCCCCCCATTCCTCGCACTCACATTATTGTAGTATTGTCAATAGGCAATAGCTCTAGTACTGCGTTCTAGATAGTCCGCAACGAGCTGCTCTAGCCCCATCATTAGAGTGTCATTGTTTAGACTTCAGCCCGTACATCTTCCCCTGCTGCTCTTGTCGGCATTTGTCACTGTCGTTCGTCCGTCCGGTTAGCCCCGATCATCTCCCCTTGTCTCAGTCGCAGTGATCCTGCGCATGCGCAAAGGGGACACTTCCTGATGACAGCCCAGCGTGATGCATGTATGGCGAACTCCAGAATGATGACGTGTGTGCGTGCGTGGGTGTCTCGACTCCTGGCCTGCAGTCTTCGGCGTCCGCGCCGCCGGTCCGCGTGAATATCACGTGGCTTCGCATGACGTCATGAGAACTGGGTGAATTTTATTTGGATTGGATGGGACATTTTGGTGATCTCGGTACATTATGATTGACTATTTTGATGTTGAGTCTACATGACGGTAACGATTTGTGTACATGTGCCTTTCCAGGAGTCTAACTGGACCGTGATTGTTCCCGAACTTCTCCCAGAACGTGAGTAGATCACTACAATTTGTAGATGCAATAGTTTGTCTACTAAGTACTACTTGTAGTAGTAGATCTAGTACTTGATTGTTCTATTTATTGCCGAAGAAGTGATGGATCTTTCACCCTCGGCCTCCAGGACTTTTAGAGTATTTCTAAGGCTTGGCAGCTGACCTGAATGTATGTTGAGCAGCTTGGTTGGATTTTGGTGACTGCATGTAGTTAGGGGTTGCGGGATAAACTCTATAAGAAACCCATTGCATTTTTCATTGTGTTGATGGGTGCGTTCTTTCATTTGTGTGTCTCTTGCAGATCCTTGCGGATTCATCTCTTGCGAAAGCCATGAGGCCTGTGAGATCGACATCGCCAAACTGCCTAATATCAAGCCAGTGTGCCGTCCATTGACAAGTAGGTCTAAGCCTGTGGTAGTCCCGTGAATCAGCTGAGTAATATCGCACTTGTTTTGACGGCTCTTCCGAGTTCGTCCAGCGTTTCTTCATCATAGCTTTGTCCATCGCTGATTCGTGTGCTCCGTTTCGTGCTATGCCTTGTGTAACTTGCAGAGGTCATTGTTCAGCCTGGCCGCACACACATTTGCCTGAAGACCCTACGGACGGAGGGCGAGGAGCTTACCCGAGAGTCGGAGTATGAGTTCCGCTGCCAGTGTATGGATGAGTGCCCGGAGGTCGAGCTTGAGTTCCAGGTCTGTGGTAATGACGGAAACACGTACGCCAGCCACTGTCAGTTGCATCGCGAGGCTTGCAGGTCCAACCGCCGCATTGTTGCCGTGCACAAGGGATCTTGCTTGGGTAAGCACTATGTCCCGAACGTGTCCGTCAAAATGTCTATTGATTCTAATGTTACTGCATACCATCCGCATCCATTACCGTGTTGCCTGCGTAGCGAAGATGATCAGTTTGTGTTTCATTGCGCATGCTCTGTGTTAGTTTGTTATGCATGGTGTATACTCAGTTTTGCTTTGTTATGTTTTGGTACTGTTCTCCTGCAGACAACACCAACATGTGCCCAGAACTGGAGGTGGAAGTCAACGTTGGCCAGGGAGCTGCCATACTTAGTTGCCGAGACCCAAGGGATATGTGCGACGCCAAATGGATGGTCGGTCCATCAAGGCTTCTCACACCGGCAGAGTCCACGGAGCGCTACACCGTCCGAGGCCGTCCTACCGGACACGGTTCGTCTATTGTGATCACACAGTTGGTGCCGGAAGACGATGGCCGCTTCAAGTGTGCCTGTGCCGACCGCCTTCCCGAATGCCCAGTCAAGCCTGCTTACCTGGAGAGCCCAGAGGTTCCATCCATGCTGCCGTCGGAGCTGCCCGCCTTTGATGAACCAGGTGAGTGACTACATTGGGGCAATTATGTGTGGGTGTGCGAGTCCACACGTACGCTAGATTCATTGCATTACTAACAGCAAACCTCTTGACTGGACTTCAGGACGCATGTCCAGCGGTCGTGTTCTCTGATGATGCTAGACGTGCAAAGTTCGACTTTGACCTGCATATGCTCAAATGGAGTCGAGACTGCAAGCGGATAGACCACATGCACTGAACATAGTGTACCTGTGTACTTTTATGGCTTGATTTTCTTGCAGAGCAAGTATGCCAGGATATGGTCCACGTTGAGCATCAGCACCTCCAATTCAACGATCCGGAGTTGGACGTCGACTTCCGCCAATGCCGCATTCACAACCTGACTGCTCGCAACATCACCTTCGTCTACTTCAACGCAACCAATGTGCACATCAGCAACAGCTCACTGGAAATCATCCGCATTGTCAACAGTTCCATCACCAACCTGACGCTGGCCAACTTCACCATTGCCAAGCATATCGAGTTCATCAACTCGACGATCATGAACATCACCTTCGTCAACACCACCCTGCTGAATATGACATTCATCAATGCCACAGTCTTCAACCATACGTTTGTGAATGCAACGGCATACAACTGCACGTACCTCAACACCACCATCACTAACCATACCTTCCTCAACTCCACCATCTACAACTTCACCTACATCAACTCTACCATCTTCAACAAGACAATTAATTCAACCGTCTTCAAGAACCTGACCCTGATCAACTCTACCATGGTCAATGTGACGATGCTCAACTCCACCATTACCAATCACACTCTTGTTAATGTCACTGCCTTCAACCTGACCAAGTGGAACGTCACCATTAATGGCTCCATCTACAGCAATGTGACATTGAACAACACCATGTGGAAGAACGTCACCTTCTTGAACAACATCAGCATCCCACTGTTCAACAACCTGACCAACTTCACTCTGTACAATGCCACATTCTACAATGTCAGCCTGCAGTCGATCAATGCCACCAACTTCACCTTCATCAACAGCACATTCTACAATGTCAGCATGATCAACGCAAGCCTTGTGAACTACACGATGTACAACGTGTCTGCTCACAACTACAGCATGATCAACGTATCCGCTCTCAACTTTACCAAGTGGAACGTCACCATCAATGGCTCCATTTACAACAATGTCACCTTGAACAACACCATGTGGAAGAACGTCACCTTCTTGAACAACATCAGCATCCCACTGTTCAACAACCTGACCAACTTCACCCTGTACAACGCTACTTTCTACAATGTCAGCCTGCAGTCGATCAATGCCACCAACTTCACCTTCATCAACAGCACATTCTACAATGTCAGCATGATCAACGCAAGCCTTGTGAACTACACGATGTACAACGTGTCTGCTCACAACTACAGCATGATCAACGTGTCCGCTCTCAACTTTACCAAGTGGAACGTCACCGTCAATGGCTCCATTTACAACAATGTCACCTTGAACAACACAATGTGGAAGAACGTCACTTTCCTGAACAACATCAGCATCCCACTGTTCAACAACCTGACCAACTTCACCCTGTACAACGCTACATTCTACAATGTCAGCCTGCAGTCCATTTACGCCACCAACTTCACCTTCATCAACAGCACATTCTACA
>NW_027044794.1:0-17935 GCF_964019385.1 Sycon ciliatum | reverse complement strand
AACGCATTCATCTATGAAGGTTCCAAAAAGATCACGCAAAATATATTTTAAGAACGGCAGGGAAATGTATTCAATAGATTTAGCAAAGTATTTAGCCGTAGCGGTGTTCCAACTACAACCAGAGGAAATAATCCATTACATAGATAGAGGATTAACAACCCGAACAGCATTACAGCAACTTTTACTATTTTATAATGAGGAGGTTGAGAAACGGGAAGAATGGGAAAGAAATATAAATATATAACTATCTGTATATCAGCACATTAACCTCATGCGTAAAATAACTCATTGTTTATCAGTCAGTTAATAGAGAGGACTTGCTTTCACCAACTATAAGGTTATATTTAATATAAAGGTGTTATAAGAGAGCGACCATTTATAATGGTGTAATCTCAAAATAAATATAAGCACCTGTTTTTCAGTAAGTTAGAGATGACTTGCCTACACCGAAGGTGTATCCATAAGTAGAGAGAATAAGGATACAGCAATAACAACAGCACTATCAAATAAGTGAAGAGATTAGATAGAGCAGTAGAGAACAGATTTAATGATATTATCAACACAGACAAAACAGCAATATGCTGAATGGTTACAGGGGTTGAGTTTTACTCACACAGCAACAATCAGGAGCGTATATCCACTCACTCAAATGAAAATGGATAAATACCTCGACAGCATCCTCAAAAACAATAGGAACATAGACTACATCTATTCAGTAATAGAACCAGACACAGACCCATACAGCAAAGCACAGGATATTAAAGAGAGTTATATAACTACAAAAACCTCGACAGGGAACCACGCCCACCTTTTATTAAGGTATGATAATGTAAGCCAACAACTCAAAGCCCCAAAAAATACGCCCTACACTATTCCATATTACGATAAGGTAGAAGACCTACACAGGATCACAAACTACCTCGTCAAATATCAAACAGATAGCAACTACAATATCATTATTAGATAAGGACACACTCACCCTCACTATCGTGAGACATCGTGAGACATATTTTACGCCCTGAAAGGGCGAGGGGGGGCAACAGGGCAAAGCCCTGTAAAGATTTACAGCAAGAGTAAGCAAGGGAGCGGAGTTATAACCGAGAGGTTATAGCGGAGCGACCTACAATAGTATAAAAGGAAATAGATGAGGTATCAACTCACTGATTATCAGTATTTTAACTGATGAGGTGATTTGTGAAGTGCTGAAAAAACACAGAGATAATATCAATATAGAGTTATACAGACAAGTAGGCAGTTGTAATACAGGAGTATAGATTACCCCGTAAAATGATTAGAGGGTTTTTATATGAGGATTATTTACCTCTTCTAAATAGATCCACCAAATAAACAAGGAGAGCGTGTAGCATCTGTTTAGATATTAGGTAAATCCTCACCCCTATCACGGAACCTATCTTTTAGGTCTATTAACTCACAATAATCTTTACCCCCTACTTTTTTTACTTTTATCTCACCAGCATTCTTCCAACGCTCAAATGTTTTAGGAGATATGCTGAAATAATCACAAACTTCTTTTTTAGTCCATACCTCTTTACGCTGTAATACCTCGTCAGGAGTTAGTTTTATATCAGTCTCCTTCTCAAAGTTGTCTATCTTCTGTTGTAACTCAAAAATAATATCGTAGGAGTGTTCCAAATGGTTAAATAGGAAAAGGGTTTTATCCTCATCATTCAGGCTCTCGTATATCTCACGAGTGGAAAAACCACCAGAACCCTTTATATTTTTATCAAAACTCTTTTTATCACTCATTAATCAAAGATATAAAAACAGGGATAGTAGATAAAAAAGTAAAATAGGAGGCAAAAGAGGAGGCAAAACTAAAACTAAAAATCCCTAAACTACTGAAAACTACTCATTTACATTAGTAAAGGGATTTATTTAGTGGAGTCGGCGGTTCCACACCCTACCAACCTCACAATCTCAACAAAACAAAGGCATCAGGGTTAAAATCCCAATAAAAATAGGGTTTAAGGACAAAGACAATATAGACATCCAGAGACAAAGGAAGACACAAAAAGTCAAATACAGACCATATAGAGGAGGCAAAAGAGGAGGCATTTAGCATTTTACTCCTATATTAGCGGTATGGAACTACTTTTTAAGCAACGAACAGGAGATAGTAAGAATACTGAAAAAAGTATTATAGCCTATTTTAACGGAAAGAATAAGCCCCAAATATCTACAAAGATTAAGGTTAAGCCCTCAAACTTCTTAAATCAAAAGGTTGTAAAGATTTACGATAAGCATAGGATAAACGCCCTATTAGACAGAATGAGGCTATTATTCAAGGAAGAGCAGTTAGAATACAAAAGAAAGGGACTACCATTAGATAGGGCAGTTCTCACAAGAGTTGTAAATGAAGCGATGGGGATTACAGAGGTTGAGGAAGGTGAGATTAAGTTATACACAGAGTATGTCCCCCTGTTTATGAAAAGATTAGATAAAATGAAAAATAAAAGCGGGGAAATAGGACTGACCAAGCAAACTCAAAAAACATATAAGTCAAATATTAACTGCTATAATAGATATGAAAAATGGAGAGTTGAGAACGGATACTCACCAATGAGCCTACAATATGGATCCATAGAAGATATGGAAGCCTACCAAGATTATTTAGAGGATATAATGGAATATTCAGCAGATACTATCAACAAAAGAGTAGGGATGGTAGTTGCTGTAAGCAAACACGCAAAAAAGCGAAAGCACAAAGTAAGCGAGGAAATAACCGAATACGATATTCCATCAAAACAACCCAGAAAAAGAGAGGACATAGTTTTTTTAAGTAATGAAGAGGTAGAACTCATTACTAAACCAATAGAAGATTTACCAGACTATTTACTCAACACCCAAAGAATAGTTATTCTACAAATAGCAACAGGGCAGAGAATAAGCGATACGATGAACTACACCTCCTCCACATTTACAGAAAATGATGGAGAGATTACAGCCCATATTAGACAACAAAAAACCAATAGAGAGATAAGTGTTCCAATAGTAGGAGAAAGGGCAGTAGGGGTAGTGAAAACAGGGCTATTCAGGGCTATATCACACCAGAAATACAACGATTACATTAAAGAGTTAGGTAAGAGAGCAGGAATAAACACAATAACTAAATCAAAGATGGTTGTTGATAAAAGATTAAGAGAGGTTGAGACTGAAAAATACAAACTGATCACGAGCCACACATTTAGACGCACAGCGTTGAGTTTATGTTTTTTAGCAGGAATACCAGAGTATCACATTCTCAACATATCAGGACATTCAAGAGTGAATATGCTGTATAGGTATTTAGGGAGAGATGAGGGGGGAGAACAAAGAACCAAAGAGTTGAGAGAAATGATGCTAAAAGCGTTAAAGTAGAATAAAAAAAAACTCCTGAAACCCCTATTAGAGTTGTAATAACCAACTATAAGGTTATATTTATATATAGAGGTTCTCTTCTAAAATACGCACCTCTTTTTATCATTAAACATAATGTTCTTTTAACCCCCTATTCAGGGGGTTATTTTATTAAATGAAGGCAGAGGTAAAAAAAACTCAAAAAGAACCATAAAACATACATTTTACACCCGCAGACACATATTTATATATATGAAAGTTAAATGTAGAAAATGCGGATTACTCAAATCATTAGAAGATTACCCAAAACACAAAAGGTATAAAACGGGGAGACAATCTAAATGTAAAAAATGCTATAACGAATACATCAAAGAGTATAGAAACCGAAATCCTGAAAAGGTGAAAGAAGCCCAGAGTTTATATTATCTCAACAATAGAGAGCAGATTTTAGAGCATCAACGGGAGAGATACGAGGCAAACCCAGAACCAAAAAGAAAGCGAATGAAAATCTATAATAAAAACAAAGTAAAAAAGAATGAATAGACTATTTACAATCAGTAAAGACGGCACAATCTACAAGAACTATAAGAGCCCCATTATTAATCACCAACTCGTAGGACAGGAGGCAGAGGTTTTAGTTGAAAGGATGGTTAGAAATAATGTATTAGAGCCAAAAGAGGAGAATGAATGGAATAATCTATTTACCACAGAAGAAGATAATATAGACCCAAACGAACACTATGGAGCAAAAGATCTGAAAGCGTGGGGAGAATATTTAATCCACACAGGAATAATAACCGACCCAGAAGACATAGAACAATCATTAGCAGGATTAAAGTTGATATTAGGCGATAAGACTAAATACGACTACTCACCAGAGAAAGGAGACCTCGTCATTAAGCCCGCAGGCGAAATCAAAATAAGCCCAAATAAGCACCGCAAAATAATGATAGATTACTACCTCTCTCTTCGTGAAGATACGCCCGTATATATCAGTAAAAAGGCTGTTAGAGAGCACATAGGGGGCATATCATTATCAACATTAGATAAGTTAATGACCGAAGGATTACCCTATGTAAAAATAGGTGGTTCCAGAAGAGTTGGGTTCTGTAAAACGGCAGTTAATAGATGGCTAAAAGAAAAATCGTAAATGGTGAAAAATGGAAACTATATCGTGGAAGTGGAACTATCACAGCAACAACTCAAACAGATAAATAAAATTTTAGGATTAGCATTCTCACACAAAGCAAAATCAATACGACCGAAGACAAGTTTAGAAGCATTAATAAGAGCAGTAGAACAAAAGCATTTAACAATAAACTATAATGAACTATGAATAACAAAGAAATAGAAACGAGAGCATCAGGAAACTACGACAAAGGATGGACAGGAGCACCGACAGGAACAGGGAGAGGTTCTATGGAGCCAAAAGGTAAAGGAGCAGGACATTATACAAAAACATTCTACTCACCAGATTACATCAAACCATATACACCAGAGCAACTCACAGGAGCATACGAACTCAAAAATCAAAACAAAGGATAATGGGAAATATAATGAACCGCATACAAAAGGCTATAAACGGGGAAAGGATAGAGAAAGAACATAATGACAAAAGACTTTTTACCTCTCAAAGTGGTTTTATTCTATCAAAAGAAGATTTACTCACTATTCATTCATTAGGAGAGTTTAAGCACATAGAACCCGCAGAAATACTAAAAGAATATGAAGTATATAAACTACTATCAGGAGTAGTGGATAATATAACAGATGAGAAGTTTATAGAGATGCTAAATCTCGTAGAGGATGAGAGAAGTTTTACAGCAAAGAGCAACGAGTATTTAGGGAGAAGTTTAGTTGTAAGAGATATGGTGTCTCAAAACCAACAGCAATGGACTGATAGACTACCTACAAAAACTCTCGTATCCAGATTATCACGCCAAAGTGAAGCAAACCTCAAAGAAATGTTACAACTACCAAATAGAACATTAAGGGAGGCAGTAGAGGGCGAGTTAATAAGGAGAAAGAAAAATGTAATAGACAGGAGAAACAAGGTCAATACCTACGCTATAACAGGCAATGGAGAGATTACATACGATATAACCCCAGAGGCAAGAGGATTAGACAAAATAGGATTACTCAAATCAACAAAAAGAAGATAAATGACTACAACAATAGCAGAAATAAACAGGAGGCTCAATCCTGTAATCACAGAGAGAGAAATATACAACAGCCCATATATAAAAGAGGAGGTATATAAAGCCATTTACAATATGGTAAAAAAGGAAGCCAAGCAATATGTAGATATCTCAAACCACATAAGCATAGAACTATGAAAATGAAGCGAAGCCAACTCAAAGCCTATATAAGAGATAGGATCCTCAAAGAAGAGCGAAAGCAACAAGCACTCAAAATACTACGGGAGAGTAGAGTAAAGAGGAGTGGTTCAGTCTGTATATATAGGAGTAAGAAATAAAGAGGGTTATTATACAAAGAAAACAGGCTCAAACCCACAGACATATATGTTATGTAAGATTATTCCACCTACAAGGTGAGGTCTGTTATAAACATCTCACACACCCTTAACGCATTCATCTATGAAGGTTCCAAAAAGATCACGCAAAATATATTTTAAGAACGGCAGGGAAATGTATTCAATAGATTTAGCAAAGTATTTAGCCGTAGCGGTGTTCCAACTACAACCAGAGGAAATAATCCATTACATAGATAGAGGATTAACAACCCGAACAGCATTACAGCAACTTTTACTATTTTATAATGAGGAGGTTGAGAAACGGGAAGAATGGGAAAGAAATATAAATATATAACTATCTGTATATCAGCACATTAACCTCATGCGTAAAATAACTCATTGTTTATCAGTCAGTTAATAGAGAGGACTTGCTTTCACCAACTATAAGGTTATATTTAATATAAAGGTGTTATAAGAGAGCGACCATTTATAATGGTGTAATCTCAAAATAAATATAAGCACCTGTTTTTCAGTAAGTTAGAGATGACTTGCCTACACCGAAGGTGTATCCATAAGTAGAGAGAATAAGGATACAGCAATAACAACAGCACTATCAAATAAGTGAAGAGATTAGATAGAGCAGTAGAGAACAGATTTAATGATATTATCAACACAGACAAAACAGCAATATGCTGAATGGTTACAGGGGTTGAGTTTTACTCACACAGCAACAATCAGGAGCGTATATCCACTCACTCAAATGAAAATGGATAAATACCTCGACAGCATCCTCAAAAACAATAGGAACATAGACTACATCTATTCAGTAATAGAACCAGACACAGACCCATACAGCAAAGCACAGGATATTAAAGAGAGTTATATAACTACAAAAACCTCGACAGGGAACCACGCCCACCTTTTATTAAGGTATGATAATGTAAGCCAACAACTCAAAGCCCCAAAAAATACGCCCTACACTATTCCATATTACGATAAGGTAGAAGACCTACACAGGATCACAAACTACCTCGTCAAATATCAAACAGATAGCAACTACAATATCATTATTAGATAAGGACACACTCACCCTCACTATCGTGAGACATCGTGAGACATATTTTACGCCCTGAAAGGGCGAGGGGGGGCAACAGGGCAAAGCCCTGTAAAGATTTACAGCAAGAGTAAGCAAGGGAGCGGAGTTATAACCGAGAGGTTATAGCGGAGCGACCTACAATAGTATAAAAGGAAATAGATGAGGTATCAACTCACTGATTATCAGTATTTTAACTGATGAGGTGATTTGTGAAGTGCTGAAAAAACACAGAGATAATATCAATATAGAGTTATACAGACAAGTAGGCAGTTGTAATACAGGAGTATAGATTACCCCGTAAAATGATTAGAGGGTTTTTATATGAGGATTATTTACCTCTTCTAAATAGATCCACCAAATAAACAAGGAGAGCGTGTAGCATCTGTTTAGATATTAGGTAAATCCTCACCCCTATCACGGAACCTATCTTTTAGGTCTATTAACTCACAATAATCTTTACCCCCTACTTTTTTTACTTTTATCTCACCAGCATTCTTCCAACGCTCAAATGTTTTAGGAGATATGCTGAAATAATCACAAACTTCTTTTTAGTCCATACCTCTTTACGCTGTAATACCTCGTCAGGAGTTAGTTTTATATCAGTCTCCTTCTCAAAGTTGTCTATCTTCTGTTGTAACTCAAAAATAATATCGTAGGAGTGTTCCAAATGGTTAAATAGGAAAAGGGTTTTATCCTCATCATTCAGGCTCTCGTATATCTCACGAGTGGAAAAACCACCAGAACCCTTTATATTTTTATCAAAACTCTTTTTATCACTCATTAATCAAAGATATAAAAACAGGGATAGTAGATAAAAAAGTAAAATAGGAGGCAAAAGAGGAGGCAAAACTAAAACTAAAAATCCCTAAACTACTGAAAACTACTCATTTACATTAGTAAAGGGATTTATTTAGTGGAGTCGGCGGTTCCACACCCTACCAACCTCACAATCTCAACAAAACAAAGGCATCAGGGTTAAAATCCCAATAAAAATAGGGTTTAAGGACAAAGACAATATAGACATCCAGAGACAAAGGAAGACACAAAAAGTCAAATACAGACCATATAGAGGAGGCAAAAGAGGAGGCATTTAGCATTTTACTCCTATATTAGCGGTATGGAACTACTTTTTAAGCAACGAACAGGAGATAGTAAGAATACTGAAAAAAGTATTATAGCCTATTTTAACGGAAAGAATAAGCCCCAAATATCTACAAAGATTAAGGTTAAGCCCTCAAACTTCTTAAATCAAAAAGTTGTAAAGATTTACGATAAGCATAGGATAAACGCCCTATTAGACAGAATGAGGCTATTATTCAAGGAAGAGCAGTTAGAATACAAAAGAAAGGGACTACCATTAGATAGGGCAGTTCTCACAAGAGTTGTAAATGAAGCGATGGGGATTACAGAGGTTGAGGAAGGTGAGATTAAGTTATACACAGAGTATGTCCCCCTGTTTATGAAAAGATTAGATAAAATGAAAAATAAAAGCGGGGAAATAGGACTGACCAAGCAAACTCAAAAAACATATAAGTCAAATATTAACTGCTATAATAGATATGAAAAATGGAGAGTTGAGAACGGATACTCACCAATGAGCCTACAATATGGATCCATAGAAGATATGGAAGCCTACCAAGATTATTTAGAGGATATAATGGAATATTCAGCAGATACTATCAACAAAAGAGTAGGGATGGTAGTTGCTGTAAGCAAACACGCAAAAAAGCGAAAGCACAAAGTAAGCGAGGAAATAACCGAATACGATATTCCATCAAAACAACCCAGAAAAAGAGAGGACATAGTTTTTTTAAGTAATGAAGAGGTAGAACTCATTACTAAACCAATAGAAGATTTACCAGACTATTTACTCAACACCCAAAGAATAGTTATTCTACAAATAGCAACAGGGCAGAGAATAAGCGATACGATGAACTACACCTCCTCCACATTTACAGAAAATGATGGAGAGATTACAGCCCATATTAGACAACAAAAAACCAATAGAGAGATAAGTGTTCCAATAGTAGGAGAAAGGGCAGTAGGGGTAGTGAAAACAGGGCTATTCAGGGCTATATCACACCAGAAATACAACGATTACATTAAAGAGTTAGGTAAGAGAGCAGGAATAAACACAATAACTAAATCAAAGATGGTTGTTGATAAAAGATTAAGAGAGGTTGAGACTGAAAAATACAAACTGATCACGAGCCACACATTTAGACGCACAGCGTTGAGTTTATGTTTTTTAGCAGGAATACCAGAGTATCACATTCTCAACATATCAGGACATTCAAGAGTGAATATGCTGTATAGGTATTTAGGGAGAGATGAGGGGGGAGAACAAAGAACCAAAGAGTTGAGAGAAATGATGCTAAAAGCGTTAAAGTAGAATAAAAAAAAACTCCTGAAACCCCTATTAGAGTTGTAATAACCAACTATAAGGTTATATTTATATATAGAGGTTCTCTTCTAAAATACGCACCTCTTTTTATCATTAAACATAATGTTCTTTTAACCCCCTATTCAGGGGGTTATTTTATTAAATGAAGGCAGAGGTAAAAAAAACTCAAAAAGAACCATAAAACATACATTTTACACCCGCAGACACATATTTATATATATGAAAGTTAAATGTAGAAAATGCGGATTACTCAAATCATTAGAAGATTACCCAAAACACAAAAGGTATAAAACGGGGAGACAATCTAAATGTAAAAAATGCTATAACGAATACATCAAAGAGTATAGAAACCGAAATCCTGAAAAGGTGAAAGAAGCCCAGAGTTTATATTATCTCAACAATAGAGAGCAGATTTTAGAGCATCAACGGGAGAGATACGAGGCAAACCCAGAACCAAAAAGAAAGCGAATGAAAATCTATAATAAAAACAAAGTAAAAAAGAATGAATAGACTATTTACAATCAGTAAAGACGGCACAATCTACAAGAACTATAAGAGCCCCATTATTAATCACCAACTCGTAGGACAGGAGGCAGAGGTTTTAGTTGAAAGGATGGTTAGAAATAATGTATTAGAGCCAAAAGAGGAGAATGAATGGAATAATCTATTTACCACAGAAGAAGATAATATAGACCCAAACGAACACTATGGAGCAAAAGATCTGAAAGCGTGGGGAGAATATTTAATCCACACAGGAATAATAACCGACCCAGAAGACATAGAACAATCATTAGCAGGATTAAAGTTGATATTAGGCGATAAGACTAAATACGACTACTCACCAGAGAAAGGAGACCTCGTCATTAAGCCCGCAGGCGAAATCAAAATAAGCCCAAATAAGCACCGCAAAATAATGATAGATTACTACCTCTCTCTTCGTGAAGATACGCCCGTATATATCAGTAAAAAGGCTGTTAGAGAGCACATAGGGGGCATATCATTATCAACATTAGATAAGTTAATGACCGAAGGATTACCCTATGTAAAAATAGGTGGTTCCAGAAGAGTTGGGTTCTGTAAAACGGCAGTTAATAGATGGCTAAAAGAAAAATCGTAAATGGTGAAAAATGGAAACTATATCGTGGAAGTGGAACTATCACAGCAACAACTCAAACAGATAAATAAAATTTTAGGATTAGCATTCTCACACAAAGCAAAATCAATACGACCGAAGACAAGTTTAGAAGCATTAATAAGAGCAGTAGAACAAAAGCATTTAACAATAAACTATAATGAACTATGAATAACAAAGAAATAGAAACGAGAGCATCAGGAAACTACGACAAAGGATGGACAGGAGCACCGACAGGAACAGGGAGAGGTTCTATGGAGCCAAAAGGTAAAGGAGCAGGACATTATACAAAAACATTCTACTCACCAGATTACATCAAACCATATACACCAGAGCAACTCACAGGAGCATACGAACTCAAAAATCAAAACAAAGGATAATGGGAAATATAATGAACCGCATACAAAAGGCTATAAACGGGGAAAGGATAGAGAAAGAACATAATGACAAAAGACTTTTTACCTCTCAAAGTGGTTTTATTCTATCAAAAGAAGATTTACTCACTATTCATTCATTAGGAGAGTTTAAGCACATAGAACCCGCAGAAATACTAAAAGAATATGAAGTATATAAACTACTATCAGGAGTAGTGGATAATATAACAGATGAGAAGTTTATAGAGATGCTAAATCTCGTAGAGGATGAGAGAAGTTTTACAGCAAAGAGCAACGAGTATTTAGGGAGAAGTTTAGTTGTAAGAGATATGGTGTCTCAAAACCAACAGCAATGGACTGATAGACTACCTACAAAAACTCTCGTATCCAGATTATCACGCCAAAGTGAAGCAAACCTCAAAGAAATGTTACAACTACCAAATAGAACATTAAGGGAGGCAGTAGAGGGCGAGTTAATAAGGAGAAAGAAAAATGTAATAGACAGGAGAAACAAGGTCAATACCTACGCTATAACAGGCAATGGAGAGATTACATACGATATAACCCCAGAGGCAAGAGGATTAGACAAAATAGGATTACTCAAATCAACAAAAAGAAGATAAATGACTACAACAATAGCAGAAATAAACAGGAGGCTCAATCCTGTAATCACAGAGAGAGAAATATACAACAGCCCATATATAAAAGAGGAGGTATATAAAGCCATTTACAATATGGTAAAAAAGGAAGCCAAGCAATATGTAGATATCTCAAACCACATAAGCATAGAACTATGAAAATGAAGCGAAGCCAACTCAAAGCCTATATAAGAGATAGGATCCTCAAAGAAGAGCGAAAGCAACAAGCACTCAAAATACTACGGGAGAGTAGAGTAAAGAGGAGTGGTTCAGTCTGTATATATAGGAGTAAGAAATAAAGAGGGTTATTATACAAAGAAAACAGGCTCAAACCCACAGACATATATGTTATGTAAGATTATTCCACCTACAAGGTGAGGTCTGTTATAAACATCTCACACACCCTTAACGCATTCATCTATGAAGGTTCCAAAAAGATCACGCAAAATATATTTTAAGAACGGCAGGGAAATGTATTCAATAGATTTAGCAAAGTATTTAGCCGTAGCGGTGTTCCAACTACAACCAGAGGAAATAATCCATTACATAGATAGAGGATTAACAACCCGAACAGCATTACAGCAACTTTTACTATTTTATAATGAGGAGGTTGAGAAACGGGAAGAATGGGAAAGAAATATAAATATATAACTATCTGTATATCAGCACATTAACCTCATGCGTAAAATAACTCATTGTTTATCAGTCAGTTAATAGAGAGGACTTGCTTTCACCAACTATAAGGTTATATTTAATATAAAGGTGTTATAAGAGAGCGACCATTTATAATGGTGTAATCTCAAAATAAATATAAGCACCTGTTTTTCAGTAAGTTAGAGATGACTTGCCTACACCGAAGGTGTATCCATAAGTAGAGAGAATAAGGATACAGCAATAACAACAGCACTATCAAATAAGTGAAGAGATTAGATAGAGCAGTAGAGAACAGATTTAATGATATTATCAACACAGACAAAACAGCAATATGCTGAATGGTTACAGGGGTTGAGTTTTACTCACACAGCAACAATCAGGAGCGTATATCCACTCACTCAAATGAAAATGGATAAATACCTCGACAGCATCCTCAAAAACAATAGGAACATAGACTACATCTATTCAGTAATAGAACCAGACACAGACCCATACAGCAAAGCACAGGATATTAAAGAGAGTTATATAACTACAAAAACCTCGACAGGGAACCACGCCCACCTTTTATTAAGGTATGATAATGTAAGCCAACAACTCAAAGCCCCAAAAAATACGCCCTACACTATTCCATATTACGATAAGGTAGAAGACCTACACAGGATCACAAACTACCTCGTCAAATATCAAACAGATAGCAACTACAATATCATTATTAGATAAGGACACACTCACCCTCACTATCGTGAGACATCGTGAGACATATTTTACGCCCTGAAAGGGCGAGGGGGGGCAACAGGGCAAAGCCCTGTAAAGATTTACAGCAAGAGTAAGCAAGGGAGCGGAGTTATAACCGAGAGGTTATAGCGGAGCGACCTACAATAGTATAAAAGGAAATAGATGAGGTATCAACTCACTGATTATCAGTATTTTAACTGATGAGGTGATTTGTGAAGTGCTGAAAAAACACAGAGATAATATCAATATAGAGTTATACAGACAAGTAGGCAGTTGTAATACAGGAGTATAGATTACCCCGTAAAATGATTAGAGGGTTTTTATATGAGGATTATTTACCTCTTCTAAATAGATCCACCAAATAAACAAGGAGAGCGTGTAGCATCTGTTTAGATATTAGGTAAATCCTCACCCCTATCACGGAACCTATCTTTTAGGTCTATTAACTCACAATAATCTTTACCCCCTACTTTTTTTACTTTTATCTCACCAGCATTCTTCCAACGCTCAAATGTTTTAGGAGATATGCTGAAATAATCACAAACTTCTTTTTTAGTCCATACCTCTTTACGCTGTAATACCTCGTCAGGAGTTAGTTTTATATCAGTCTCCTTCTCAAAGTTGTCTATCTTCTGTTGTAACTCAAAAATAATATCGTAGGAGTGTTCCAAATGGTTAAATAGGAAAAGGGTTTTATCCTCATCATTCAGGCTCTCGTATATCTCACGAGTGGAAAAACCACCAGAACCCTTTATATTTTTATCAAAACTCTTTTTATCACTCATTAATCAAAGATATAAAAACAGGGATAGTAGATAAAAAAGTAAAATAGGAGGCAAAAGAGGAGGCAAAACTAAAACTAAAAATCCCTAAACTACTGAAAACTACTCATTTACATTAGTAAAGGGATTTATTTAGTGGAGTCGGCGGTTCCACACCCTACCAACCTCACAATCTCAACAAAACAAAGGCATCAGGGTTAAAATCCCAATAAAAATAGGGTTTAAGGACAAAGACAATATAGACATCCAGAGACAAAGGAAGACACAAAAAGTCAAATACAGACCATATAGAGGAGGCAAAAGAGGAGGCATTTAGCATTTTACTCCTATATTAGCGGTATGGAACTACTTTTTAAGCAACGAACAGGAGATAGTAAGAATACTGAAAAAAGTATTATAGCCTATTTTAACGGAAAGAATAAGCCCCAAATATCTACAAAGATTAAGGTTAAGCCCTCAAACTTCTTAAATCAAAAGGTTGTAAAGATTTACGATAAGCATAGGATAAACGCCCTATTAGACAGAATGAGGCTATTATTCAAGGAAGAGCAGTTAGAATACAAAAGAAAGGGACTACCATTAGATAGGGCAGTTCTCACAAGAGTTGTAAATGAAGCGATGGGGATTACAGAGGTTGAGGAAGGTGAGATTAAGTTATACACAGAGTATGTCCCCCTGTTTATGAAAAGATTAGATAAAATGAAAAATAAAAGCGGGGAAATAGGACTGACCAAGCAAACTCAAAAAACATATAAGTCAAATATTAACTGCTATAATAGATATGAAAAATGGAGAGTTGAGAACGGATACTCACCAATGAGCCTACAATATGGATCCATAGAAGATATGGAAGCCTACCAAGATTATTTAGAGGATATAATGGAATATTCAGCAGATACTATCAACAAAAGAGTAGGGATGGTAGTTGCTGTAAGCAAACACGCAAAAAAGCGAAAGCACAAAGTAAGCGAGGAAATAACCGAATACGATATTCCATCAAAACAACCCAGAAAAAGAGAGGACATAGTTTTTTTAAGTAATGAAGAGGTAGAACTCATTACTAAACCAATAGAAGATTTACCAGACTATTTACTCAACACCCAAAGAATAGTTATTCTACAAATAGCAACAGGGCAGAGAATAAGCGATACGATGAACTACACCTCCTCCACATTTACAGAAAATGATGGAGAGATTACAGCCCATATTAGACAACAAAAAACCAATAGAGAGATAAGTGTTCCAATAGTAGGAGAAAGGGCAGTAGGGGTAGTGAAAACAGGGCTATTCAGGGCTATATCACACCAGAAATACAACGATTACATTAAAGAGTTAGGTAAGAGAGCAGGAATAAACACAATAACTAAATCAAAGATGGTTGTTGATAAAAGATTAAGAGAGGTTGAGACTGAAAAATACAAACTGATCACGAGCCACACATTTAGACGCACAGCGTTGAGTTTATGTTTTTTAGCAGGAATACCAGAGTATCACATTCTCAACATATCAGGACATTCAAGAGTGAATATGCTGTATAGGTATTTAGGGAGAGATGAGGGGGGAGAACAAAGAACCAAAGAGTTGAGAGAAATGATGCTAAAAGCGTTAAAGTAGAATAAAAAAAAACTCCTGAAACCCCTATTAGAGTTGTAATAACCAACTATAAGGTTATATTTATATATAGAGGTTCTCTTCTAAAATACGCACCTCTTTTTATCATTAAACATAATGTTCTTTTAACCCCCTATTCAGGGGGTTATTTTATTAAATGAAGGCAGAGGTAAAAAAAACTCAAAAAGAACCATAAAACATACATTTTACACCCGCAGACACATATTTATATATATGAAAGTTAAATGTAGAAAATGCGGATTACTCAAATCATTAGAAGATTACCCAAAACACAAAAGGTATAAAACGGGGAGACAATCTAAATGTAAAAAATGCTATAACGAATACATCAAAGAGTATAGAAACCGAAATCCTGAAAAGGTGAAAGAAGCCCAGAGTTTATATTATCTCAACAATAGAGAGCAGATTTTAGAGCATCAACGGGAGAGATACGAGGCAAACCCAGAACCAAAAAGAAAGCGAATGAAAATCTATAATAAAAACAAAGTAAAAAAGAATGAATAGACTATTTACAATCAGTAAAGACGGCACAATCTACAAGAACTATAAGAGCCCCATTATTAATCACCAACTCGTAGGACAGGAGGCAGAGGTTTTAGTTGAAAGGATGGTTAGAAATAATGTATTAGAGCCAAAAGAGGAGAATGAATGGAATAATCTATTTACCACAGAAGAAGATAATATAGACCCAAACGAACACTATGGAGCAAAAGATCTGAAAGCGTGGGGAGAATATTTAATCCACACAGGAATAATAACCGACCCAGAAGACATAGAACAATCATTAGCAGGATTAAAGTTGATATTAGGCGATAAGACTAAATACGACTACTCACCAGAGAAAGGAGACCTCGTCATTAAGCCCGCAGGCGAAATCAAAATAAGCCCAAATAAGCACCGCAAAATAATGATAGATTACTACCTCTCTCTTCGTGAAGATACGCCCGTATATATCAGTAAAAAGGCTGTTAGAGAGCACATAGGGGGCATATCATTATCAACATTAGATAAGTTAATGACCGAAGGATTACCCTATGTAAAAATAGGTGGTTCCAGAAGAGTTGGGTTCTGTAAAACGGCAGTTAATAGATGGCTAAAAGAAAAATCGTAAATGGTGAAAAATGGAAACTATATCGTGGAAGTGGAACTATCACAGCAACAACTCAAACAGATAAATAAAATTTTAGGATTAGCATTCTCACACAAAGCAAAATCAATACGACCGAAGACAAGTTTAGAAGCATTAATAAGAGCAGTAGAACAAAAGCATTTAACAATAAACTATAATGAACTATGAATAACAAAGAAATAGAAACGAGAGCATCAGGAAACTACGACAAAGGATGGACAGGAGCACCGACAGGAACAGGGAGAGGTTCTATGGAGCCAAAAGGTAAAGGAGCAGGACATTATACAAAAACATTCTACTCACCAGATTACATCAAACCATATACACCAGAGCAACTCACAGGAGCATACGAACTCAAAAATCAAAACAAAGGATAATGGGAAATATAATGAACCGCATACAAAAGGCTATAAACGGGGAAAGGATAGAGAAAGAACATAATGACAAAAGACTTTTTACCTCTCAAAGTGGTTTTATTCTATCAAAAGAAGATTTACTCACTATTCATTCATTAGGAGAGTTTAAGCACATAGAACCCGCAGAAATACTAAAAGAATATGAAGTATATAAACTACTATCAGGAGTAGTGGATAATATAACAGATGAGAAGTTTATAGAGATGCTAAATCTCGTAGAGGATGAGAGAAGTTTTACAGCAAAGAGCAACGAGTATTTAGGGAGAAGTTTAGTTGTAAGAGATATGGTGTCTCAAAACCAACAGCAATGGACTGATAGACTACCTACAAAAACTCTCGTATCCAGATTATCACGCCAAAGTGAAGCAAACCTCAAAGAAATGTTACAACTACCAAATAGAACATTAAGGGAGGCAGTAGAGGGCGAGTTAATAAGGAGAAAGAAAAATGTAATAGACAGGAGAAACAAGGTCAATACCTACGCTATAACAGGCAATGGAGAGATTACATACGATATAACCCCAGAGGCAAGAGGATTAGACAAAATAGGATTACTCAAATCAACAAAAAGAAGATAAATGACTACAACAATAGCAGAAATAAACAGGAGGCTCAATCCTGTAATCACAGAGAGAGAAATATACAACAGCCCATATATAAAAGAGGAGGTATATAAAGCCATTTACAATATGGTAAAAAAGGAAGCCAAGCAATATGTAGATATCTCAAACCACATAAGCATAGAACTATGAAAATGAAGCGAAGCCAACTCAAAGCCTATATAAGAGATAGGATCCTCAAAGAAGAGCGAAAGCAACAAGCACTCAAAATACTACGGGAGAGTAGAGTAAAGAGGAGTGGTTCAGTCTGTATATATAGGAGTAAGAAATAAAGAGGGTTATTATACAAAGAAAACAGGCTCAAACCCACAGACATATATGTTATGTAAGATTATTCCACCTACAAGGTGAGGTCTGTTATAAACATCTCACACACCCTTAACGCATTCATCTATGAAGGTTCCAAAAAGATCACGCAAAATATATTTTAAGAACGGCAGGGAAATGTATTCAATAGATTTAGCAAAGTATTTAGCCGTAGCGGTGTTCCAAC
>NW_027044792.1:0-54391 GCF_964019385.1 Sycon ciliatum | reverse complement strand
AGCAGCAGCAGCCGCACCAGCAGCAGCAGCCCGCACCAGCAGCAGGCAGCACCAGCAGCTGCACCAGCACCAGCAGCAGCCGCACCAGCAGCAGCAGCACCAGCAGCTGCACCAGCACCAGCAGCAGCCACACCAACACCAGCAGCAGCAGTACCAGCACACCAGCACCAACAGCAGCAGCAGCAGCAGCAGCAACACCAACAGCAGCCGCACCAGCAGCAGCACCAGCAGCTGCACCAGCACCAGCAGCAGCCGCACCAGTAGCAGCAGCACCAGCAGCTGCACCAGCACCAGCACCAGTTGCACCAGCAGCAGCAGCACCACCACCACCAACAGCAACAGCAGCAGCAACAGCAACAGTAGCAGCACCAACAGCAGCAGCAGCAGCACCAACAGCAACACAAACAGCAGCAGCAGCATCAACACTAAAAGAGAGCTAATTGTCATATCTCTTTTACAAAAAGAGTCTTTACCCAATCCCCATATTCGTACTTCTTCTCTCTTATCGGCCACATCAAGTCATTATCATGAGAAAAGAAAGATTTCCAAGAGAGATTCTCCAACTCACCTGGAGGATGTCAGTCAACCGCTTGACTTGACTGTCTTTGTGAGCAGCAGACGTGGTGGTGCTCCGGCCATCGTTGTGCTTAGAGTCATTCCCGCCGCCATCACTTCCACAATCTCCACCGCCAGCACCAGCACTAGCACCACTGCCGCGCTTGCCAGTGGGCGAGGTGGAGTCGATATCGGACATGCTGCTATGGTCACTGCCGCTGACGCTGCGTCCCAGACCGCTGTCCGATGAAGTGGAGTGGCTGGCCGTGAAGCCATGGCCATGACTCTTGCTACCACTGATGCTGGTGGCTTTCTGATCGCCGGAATCGCCCGTCCCGCGGTGCATGAACTCAAACGGATTCTCGTCCAGTACTGCCGGCAACACCATGTACAGAAGCTGACGAGCAAAACGCACACACACACACACACGAATAGGCTAGTGAGAACACATGCACACACGTGAGTGTACAACTATGGCCTGTGCAACGTCTATCGAGTGCTGCGACAGCGGCAGAACTTTACATCACATGATATGGTTCAGTAGGTTACACTACCGAACCGTGCAACGTGACGACCGGAGAGTGGCACCCAAAGCAGTGTATCTATCATGCACTGGGTGCAAAAGCCGTGTGCGGGTTTGTCACGCGATGTGAAGTTCTGCCGTCGCAGGCCTCCTAAACTGGGGTAGCATCCTCTTGGGAGATACGTAGTCTTGTCGCTATCAAGCAAGATATACAGCAGTGGCTAAAGGAATCCGACCCGCGGGTCAAAGTAACCTCGCGCCGCATTTCCATGCAAGGTCCAAGAAACCATCTGAGGGCCGCAGGGACAGCACGAGCGCCGGCGCTGCTTTGGGTGCATGGGTGGGATTTCTTTGGGCCATGAATAGAACTGTTACAGGTGCAGTAGACTGCTGATATAACGAACACCATTGTGCAGAGGAATTAGTTCTTTATAGCCAAAGTTTGTTATATCAGAAATGCACTACACTGTGGTTCAAACTGGGACATGGACAACGGTTCGCTATATCAAGAAATTTGTTGTATGCGAGTTCATTATAAGTGGGGTCGACTGTACTCACCTTTGTGACAGGATAAAGGACCTGCTGAAACGCGTAGATCACAATATCCTGCAGTGCCGTCAGTGACTCAGATAGCTCTTGATCGAGTGTAGCTTCGGCAGAGTCCAGTGCTGTGCACCGCTGAGAGAGGACAGTGAAGCGTTTGCGGACGCAGACGCCGGGTTGACGCCAAGATTGCGCAGCAGCCTGCGTGCGCAGTTTGCTATCTCCAGAACGTTGGCCATCCACGCGCTCAGCTCTTGCAGGTCATGTGACATGGTGTTGAGCAAGTGCATGGGGTCAGTGTCACTGAACCAAGGTGAACACACACACGCATACACACGCACACGCACCAATGCACAAACACACACACACCATTTGACCATTTGACGCCCATCGCCGGAGGCAATGAAAGCGATGCTACAGCAGAAGCCATAGCAGCTTATGCTGGGATTGCACCATTCAACAGCTTGCAAGGCTTAAGAATTGACCGCCACTATTCAGCCTGGTCTACGCCACACAGCTATGAAGTGGCGTTTTCTGGCCAGTGAATCCCTACTTTTTGGTCTTTTTCATTTTTTTCACGAACACACACACACACACGAGTAGCAAATCAACACACACCGCTACCTCAAAACAATCCGGAGTCTACCTCCCCTAATCTGGACGTCCCTAATCCGGGCACGTCCATCTACTGAGCACCTTTATGATCAATCTACTTCAGAAGTAAAAAAGTTGGCTTTCACACTTCGACGAAAGACGGCCCCAAACACTATTGGTTGGCCTATTCCTAGGTACGCGAAGTGCTCGGTCTCAACCTGCCCGGATTACTGGAGTTTTACTGCTACGAACACAGACAGCCCATTGATTACACACTCACAGTGTCAGATGTGCCTTGTGGTCGTCCAATATCGCTGCTGTTTGCTGGGAAAGAAGGCAACCAGAAAACATGCCCACGGGCACACACACACACGCACATACACATACACATACACATACACACACATACACATACACGCACATACACATACACATACACATACACATACAAACCCACGCACATACACATATACATACACATATACATACAAACACACACATTATGGTCCCGAGGGAACAAACACCCGCGTATGGCCCCCCATCCGAACAAACCCAAATATGGCCCCCACCGCACACACACACACACACACACACAAAGCACATGGTCCAGAGCACACATGCAGGCACTCGCAGGTGCGCGCGCACACAAGCATGCGGTGGTGACTGGAAACCGCCAGCAAGTAGTCCCAAAGTAGTCCAGTGGAAGCGATGGAAAATCGGCGGTGAGAACAGCCGTGGCACGTACACGTACATCGAAGTACATATACATCGTATAAAAGTTACTTTCAGCAAAATTATCATTTTGTGCACCTACATTCCATGAGCATGCATGTGCACATACAAACATACAGAAACAAGCGCACCCTCCTCCTAACCAAATACACACACACATACACATTCACATACACATAACATACATACACATACATGTACACACATGCACACGAACGCACGCATGCACAGACAGACAGACGGATGGGCAGACAGATGGACGAACGGACAGACAGACCACCCCACACACACATGTCGGTGCCGCTACATCGACTACTGAGTTCACTCACCCACACTACGCCCTGCAGCGCTTCACACGCCTTGCCTAGAAACGCTTCAGGTACTGCTTTCTCGCCGTGGACAGAGAAGACTTGCCGCTCGCCGCTACTGCATCCTGCTCTGCTGCCGTTGTCGCTGGGTTGAACCTCACTAGTGCCAGGATAATGGCTGCGGATGGAGATAAGGGATTAGGTAGTGAGCTAACGTCTGCAGTAGTCAGCGTCAACTGCACAAAGACATCTTCTTCTGTTGGATGCCGCTAAACACTAGAGGCATAGTGCGAGTCAGACTGTCGGACGGTGTGCTACCACCACCCTGCTGCTGCTGTGGGTCAGAACCGATGGACACCGTCGACATGCTGACCGACTTGCGCGACGATGCTGATGATGATGATGTCGTGATGACTCGTGCCGAACGTCGCGACGATGATGTTGATGATGTCGCCTCGCTGGTTTGCAAGGACGGGTCATCGGCCAACGATGCAGTCTGCATAGAGCTACTGGTTATGTCGGTCGTGGTGGACAGAGTGCCGGCAGCTGAGGTGAAGTCCGGCTGCGGCAACCACTTCCAGCCGTTGCTCAGCGACAGCGGCTGTGACGGGTCACGGAAGACGAAGACGTGAGACGTGGCCAGGTGCAGTAGATCTCCATCGCGCAACACCAGCATACCGGACACCGGTGCACCGTTCACTGCCACGTGAGCCTCCTTGGCCGCGTCCAGAGAGAAGATATCGCGCCGGTCCTGCATCTTGGCGGCGTTCAGCGAACTACTACTGTTCCTACTGACCTCCGTACAGCGTATCGTACAGTGTAGAGGCAGCAGATCATACCCAGCCAGCGCTATACTCACACTGGTGCCGGTCGATAGCTGACCAATGGACGTTACCTTGTCGATCAGCGGGTACACGAGGAGGTTCTTCTCCGGTTGGGAGCACGACAGTGTGACGAGGAACGGAGTGCAGAGGTTGTCCGTGTACACACCCGTGAACTGCAGCTTGGACGGAGAGTCGCAGAAGCGCTGTACGTACGTCAGCTGCGGCGTCACCGCCCGACCACTGTCCTCTGCTGGCTGCTGCTGAGCCTGGGGGGACGAGCTGCGCGACGGAGTGCCCGACGAGAGCCGGTACTGCGGCACGGCGTTGCGACGGTGTACGTACATGCGCCGCTCCGAGCCCATGTCCACCTGCCAGAGGCGCATCAGCACCTGCGGGTACTCGTTGGGCGCCACCAGCCGAGAGTAGCGCGGCGTGAAGCGCTGCGCCACGTTAGCCCAGTCGGCGACGCCATCGTTGTATTCTATGACATCGCCGGACACGCAATGGTACCATTCCAGCGCTCCGATGGTCTCGTACAGCACAAAGTCGTCACAGCTCTGATCGTAGATGAACAGGCGCTGCAGCACCGACTCAATCACATCTCTGGCCACCGTGTCGTCGGAGGCGAACACCGTCTTGTAATCCGAAGCGCTCTGCTCTTGCAGGCCCGGCCCGGTGTACACCCGCATGGAGTTCACGGCCGACGCGCTGCTACGACGACGCTCCTCGTCGCCATGCCAACTGCGCCGGTTGCCGGCACTGCTCTGGCGGCGCATGTTGCGTCGTAGCGTCTGTATGAGACGGCGCGGCGTGGTGGTGCTGGTGCTGGTGGCGTGGCTGGGCGAATGCATGCTTGTCCCCGCGGTGCCGGTGTACGCGCCACCAGCATTGTCGCCGGGCATGATACCAGCATGGTGATCCACGCTACTACTGCTATCCGACACAGAGTCCGCATTGATGCTGGACTGGCTGAGGCTAAGCGGACGATGGCCCACCGGGCTACCGGAGAGCGGCAGCGACGAGGGCATGACGGACAAGGTGCTCATCGTCGCGGCAACCTGCTCACGTTCTACTGACAGCGACTGGCGGTGCTGGGCTAGGGCTGCCGACGTCGTCGTCGTGCTAGGTCTGGGTACGAGTACACCTTCACCGCTACTGGTGAACAAGGTGCTGTCCGTGTCAAGGGAATCTTGCGAGGTTGTCGTCAACGCTGCTGTCACAACGTTAGAGGCAATTGCCGACGATGCCACGAGAGTTGTTGTAGTCGCCGCTGTGGTCGGGAGAGATGCAGTGCTGTCGCTACCGACCGTACTGAGAGCAGTAGCAGATGATAGGCGGTCAAGGTGGTCACCAGCAGCACCACCACCACCACCACCAGCAGCACTAGCAGCACCACCAGCACTAGCAGCACAACTAGCAGCAGCACTAGCAGTGGCAGCAGTACATTCTACAGGGTCTGTCTGCCGTAGCAAATAGCGGTGCGGGGCGTCGGCTGCCGAGCGGAACGAGATCTGCAGCGGGTACTCGTCGTCCTCAAGACGATGCTCCCCTGCAATAGAGTTTGGGCAAGCGGATGCACGTACACACACGCATACACAAACACACACACACACACACATACATGCATACACACATCATCATCATTAGCATCAGCATCACAACCACAACCGGGGTGAACTACTGGTGTTTATTAAAGTGCGGCTTATACTCCGAATAATGTACAGCACATTTCTGTCAAAACCCACTGCTTGCCATATTCCTGCCAGAGGTGGACAAATAGTAATAAAAGCGTCGGCGTACCGTGACGATCGACAATGGCGAGGTAGAAGTGGCCAGGATGGCTTCTCAGACGTTCGTCGATGCAGGTCGAGAACTTGGGTAGCAGCAGTGGCACCAGATCCAGTGCCGATGTGGTGTTCTGAACCCGTACAACTTTAGCCGTCTCTTGTCCTGATGGCGATGTGTAGTAGAAGCGAAGAGCGCCTTCGTAATGTACACCCTGCAGCAGCAGCAGCAGCAGCAGCGGCGGCAGCAGCGGCAGCAACAGCAGCAGCGGCGGCAGCAGCAGCAGCAGAAGCAGAAGAAGCAACAGCACCCACAACAAACAACCATCAATGACCAGAAATGGGTGCGGTAAGGGCAAACACTCCGAAAAATAAGACACATCTGAAAGTAGTGCTTTCACCAAGATTTCATTACAACAGCTCTATTATAAAATCCAGACGTTTCCTCTTTCCATAGGTGAGTGAGTGATGGAAAGACAGAAAATACTGAGGCGAATGACACGTTTGGGCGTCCCTTCCCCTCCCTTCCTCCAACCATGAACTACTCTACCCGTTCCTAGTGTTCGACACGGCACTACACGTAGGCACGCCTGCCCGCCCACATCTACACATCTCCAAGAACAATGTCTGCTGCACATGCAGTGCACATAGCACATTCAACACGGCTACAGATAACGACCAAAACGCTGACTGACCGATGAATTCTACAGCACTAACACGGCACCGTTGGTGGTAGAATTTCAAAGTCACGTGCGCACGGGCACACACAAAATGTAATGACGGTGCACACACAATGCGTATGTGTGTGCGTGTGTGTGTTTCCATAGGTAACTGTCTTGGCCGTTTTATGCCGATGTACTCCGTGTGGTGTGGACCAGGTGTGCATAAGTGGTCGATTCACATGGCTTCGCCAGTTATGTGAATTAGACAGTTATCTGGCGCAAGTCTTGATCTGTCTCATTCAGATCTTGTTCGCTGCCGTTGCTATAAGAGAAAATCTGTGGGTGCACATCCAGTGCATTTGCAGGTTTGCGTGCTTCTCTTGCGACGGACGTATACATGGTACATGGTGGTACATGGTGGTACATGGTGTGTTTCCAAGTACCTACATACACATAATTGCGGCCAAGCCGTACATACGATCGATCGACTAACCAGCTGACAAGCTAAGTACAGGTCTACCCTCGTTGGTACGTCATCGGTCACAAGACAAACATCTACAGTTGACAACGATCAAAAATCCCCTGACGCCTGAAACGCATACATTCACGTCCGGATATCGGATACAGTCAGACCTCGCTTATCCGGTCCTCCTTTATCCGGTTCCCTCTCCATCCGGAAGAAAAAAAGGTGGTTACTGTTGTATTATGATGTAGATTTACAGCAGACGTACGTGTTCCATCCAACATAACCAGTCACGGTTCAGTTCTCCGGTTCCATCGCCTACCCGGATATTTTTGTGGAAACGGGACGTGTGCGGTTAAGCGACGTGTGACTGTGGTAGATAGTACTCGTTATAAGACAAAAAAATCTGAACCCCCCCCCCCCCCCCCGGCCCCCCCGGGTTATCTACTAACCAGGGTTACCTAGATCTGAACGCTGCGGACAATCCTTACATATAACCGATCGACTAACTACCTGACAAGCTATGTACAGACCTTGCGCTGGCGGGGACGCTCTTTCGACCGACTACCACCGCCCGCTCTGGTCGGAGAGGTAGCGCTCGCTCCGGCGGCGTCCGTTTTTGTGGCGACGTCACGTTCCCCGTGCGACCAGGTCTTGAAGCGGCCCTTGCCGCGGCTAAAGATCCTCGACGCCGACAACATGGTGGAGCGCACAAAGCCGACGCCGCGTTTCCGTCTGTCCACATGCCCGCGTTTCCCAGCCTGGCCGTCGTCGTCGTCGTGGTCGCTCAGACGTGTTGGTGTGGGTGCTGACGGGTCGTCAACGAGTGATGAGCCCGCTGTGTGTTTACTTACTGCTGATGTAGCCGCCACTGACAATCCGGGTGTTCTTTGCTTTGTGAGACGGCTTACAGGTGCCGGAAACAGTGATGATGATGACGATGACGCCGGTGGGAAGGATTTACGGGATGTTGTCGCGTCGCGCGACCAGAGCACCCTGCCGGTGTGCGGATAAGTGTGCACTGATGTTGCCGCAGCATGCGCCGTCTCGCCGGATGGAGACGGGTGTTGTTGCCGTGGTGATGCGGGCGACGTGGCTGCAGCGGCAGTCGTTGCAGAGACGGCAGTTAAAGAACACAATGTATTGGACTTGCTGCTGCTGCTGCTGCTGCTAGTGGCAGAGTCTGCGCTGGTTGGGACCACGCTGCTAGCGACAGCGGAGGTAGGTTCAGAGACGGCAGAAGTGGTTGTGTGAACATGTACGCTGCTGGTGGTGTTGCCGTCAGCGCTGGCTTCCCTGCGGCTTGTTGCGGGATCGTCGGCCGCACCATTGCTACCATCGGGGTTCGTGGACCTAGTGTACGCGACACCGAATGCTCCGTAGCCGTCAGTACGGCGTAGTCCCTCGTGTTCGCGACATTTACTCATTCTTCAGGTGGCTAGAAGCGGACGATCACATTCCGGCATAGGTACAGATCCATCAGCCAAGCTGTTCTAAGACGATCAGTACCTGGACCGCCGAAAGCAGTGTTGGATTGGTCCAGCCAAACCATAGTCTTTCGTACAGTTTGTGTAGGGTACAGTGGGTAAACAAAACAGGACCTCCTCAGCAGTAATAATAATAATAATAAAGATGCATTGGTCTGAGTACTCTGACAGTCGTATAGAAGGTGCTACTGGAGGTGTGGCAGGCACGCACTTTGACTCAGTGTGCGGATCCGACGGTCACTGGCGCAGTACAGCAGAGTCGACACCCACTCCGTCACGCTCGCATCGCGTCGTGCGAGACGCCTTCAACCCCGGCAATGCCATGTGTCATGTCCGCATCGCAACTCCGGCCCAACGTCCGTATCCAGAAGCAGCGGAGCTCGCGATGCCACGTCTTTCGCCAGCCGACGCGCGTAGCCGTGCTCTATTCTGCGATCCGCTCAGCGATGGTGTCCTACGAGGGAATGATTATGTGGACTCCGGAATTCGCAGCAGCGCTGGGCAAACTAGAGACCCTGGCTCACAACTGGGAAGTCGACAGAACTCGGAAGAAAGACTACGGAAACGCGGAGAAAACAAACAAGTACTCATGTACCGTGTAACTAGCTTCTTGTTACATAATGAACATGTCCAGCTAATCGTAATGCGGGAGATGACGGACATTTCGATCTTGCCAGCAGCGTGAACAAAGTCGATCGGTCCGGTGAACCGAGCACGCGTGCACGCCGCGCGTCTAGCTAGCTAGGCCAGGACACATGCATACACACGTACATGATCAAACATCAAGCTGACATTGACAAGCAGCTAGCTACAAAAATGTACTACTACTAGTCTACCCATGCCACTACAGCCGTAGATCTACAACAAATACATGCACACGATTTGAGATCTACATCTACATGTATGTATTAGAGGACTATTATGACTTATGTACGAGAATCTCAAAACAGAGTTGAGTTGAAGCACTTCATTTGTCACCGGCACTGTGTCAGACCTGCCATGCCGGAGATCCGGAAGATGAGGACCCAACAAGTACCACGACAGCCACTTATACAATTAATGACATGACTTATTGTAGTTTCTACCTAGTACATGTACAGTAGATATTGGTTATAACGTGCCCTTCTGATTTTTCACATTTTATCACTATACTAGTAACCGGTATATCACTACAGGCGATTTTCAACTGCGCGCGTCATACATACACATTATACACGTGTGGGTACTCGATCGCGCTAATGAGTAATGTAGCGTACTGATACGTGATGGATGCTACCAAGTAGGGGGGTTATGTACTCTTGATGCTACTGCACCTTCTCCAGTCTAGAGTGTTGAACTTCTTGTCCCAAAGGCATCATCCAGGAAGCACCAGACCAGAATACCCTATGACAACACACATGTGGCTCCAAGTCGAGATATCAATGCCTCACACTCGTGCGTTGCTATCACTATAGACGATAATTTTTCTGCACAAAGAGGTGTTTTGAATGGTGATTCTGTGTCCTTATAGCCGATTTATCGCTATATACGATATATTGGTTATAATGATAATTTGACTGGCTTTTTCTGGTTTTGCTTTTGATATTTTCATTTTGTATCAATATAGCCGGTTTATCACTATGTCCGATGACTTTATAGCCGATATCCACTGTAGTAGTCTGCAAAAAGTAAAGAAGTGCACGACCATTGACATTGAACAAGTAGAGTGAATTAACTACCTGTCTAAGACGACTGCTCAAGGCCAAGGGACCTTCAAAGTGCGGCCTCTGTAACCAGGTGGTCTCCTTTATATCCAGGGTCATTTGACTGGAAATAGCATCCCTTGGTCCTGGCTGCAGTGGTCATCTGGGACAGGTGGTCGCATTATCCGAGTGGTCGCCTTGACAGGTTTTACTGTAGTTATACGTAGTTGCGCTTCGTTGCAGGCACATTACTACAGTCATTAGTATCATTACATGTACCATCATATCAGTGATTACCGGTCACTGAATGACTAGCCGACTGTCCTACAAAAGGGGTGGTATGATTGTACAGCCAGAAACACAGCACAAAGTCTGAACCACACTCGTCTACGTCGTGGATCTACTCCCGAGTCGTGGCGTGTCATGTCGACAATACCGCATGGTAGCGATTGAAAATCTGTTGTTGTGGAGAATCTACTCAGTCTATGATCCAGGATCTCATCTCTTGCATCACGTACAGGCGTCCCTCTTTAATCCGGCACTTTATAAACCAGCCGATGTGATAACTTTCGGTAACCAAAACGTCCTTTTCATGTACATTGTAGCAGAAAATCAGATTTCAAGGTTAATCATCCCAGCTGAGCACCCTCCCTAATCCAGCAGAATTTCCGTAGCACAAATGGTGCCGGATTAGAGAGGGACCACTGTACTGAGTCAGCTAGTTTGTTTGTTTCTTTTATTTTACTTATTATTATTATTATTAATTCAACACCTCCTGGCTCGTCAGAAGACTGCCAATATTATATGAGAAGTCGGGTGGTAGCCAACCACGGCGAACTGAATAATATTAATTATTAGAATCAACTCGTAAAAACTCCAAGTCAATCTCCTATTGACACAAACCTCGTTTATTCAACATAATCATATCTTATCCAATAAAAACAGTTCGTGCCCTATCAAAAATTTAATAATAATAATAATAATAAAACATTAACTGGTTTGAGGGAAAGAGACAAACGGGAAAAGTCTGAAGAAAAAATTGACTGTCACCACCAGGACTCGAACCAGGGACCCTCGCTTGTAGCCAGCGATGCTCTAACCACTGAGCTATGGTGTAGTCGTCATCCCAGCAGAGGCCGTTCAACATTTTCTTCAGACTTCGTAACTCACACTTCCTGTGAATCCACACAGGCGGGTGGGACGCAGCCCTCACTGTAACCCACACACTTCACGTACAAACTAGCACGCGGGGAGCCCCAAGTCATAAAATATTAACTGGTTTGAGGGAAAGAGACAAACGGGAAAAGTCTGAAGAAAAAATTGACTGTCACCACCAGGACTCGAACCAGGGACCCTCGCTTGTAGCCAGCGATAATAAAACAGTTCATAAAACAGCTTTTTATGAGTGGACCCAGTCCGCATAACCAAGGGCATGTTCGATTGGTAAGGATCGGGATCGGGATCCAGATCTCAGATCCCTCGGATCCTTCAGATTCAACTGAACACTTTATTTTGGACCTTGACTGTTGCCATGTTGAAAATGGCTCTCACAAGGCACCCAAAAGGGTGAACGTCGTACTCATCCCGTGCGTCGTACAAAAAGTCAACAAGCTCTATCTCCATCCACGTGTGCGTACCACAATGTGTACAAAAATGATTTTTACCCTCCATATACGCACAAAGATCACATTTGGATCCGTTGGATCCGGTCAACCCTGCTCCCCGAGGAGGGTTGACCGGATCCAAATCCGAAGGATCCGGATCCGGATCCGACCAATCGAAAGGGTGCGAATCCAGTGGATCCGGTGGATCGGGATCCCGATCCTACCAATCGAACATGCCCCAAGGCCGTGATCGTTTGGTCGGATCCGGATCCAGATCCATCGGATCCACTGGATCTGCAATGATCGATTGGTCGAATCCGGATCCAGATCCTTCGGATTTGGATCCGAGCAACCCTGCCCCGGGAGCAGGGTTGACTGGATCCATCGGATCCAAATGTGACACGGGACTTTTGTTGACTTTTCGTATGACGCGGGCGATCAGTACGACTTGTGCCTTTTTTGGGTGACCTGTCACTGTCAGCGCCATTTTTTACTTCATCAACATGGCAACAGCCAAGGTCCGCAAAAAAGTGTCGGTTGATTCTGAAGGATCCGACGGATCTGAGATTTGGATCTGGATCTGGGTCCGACCAAACGATCATAGCCCAAGAGAGCTAGCTTCCTTGGCTGCTGTTGGAATATGCAAGAATGGGCCTTCCAGATAAGGTCTAACAAGGAGAAGTGGCTATAGTTATGAAATGAACACTGGTAACCATGGAGACAGACCACACTCTCATTATAGATACTGGTTATAAATAGACCGAATAAAGAAAATGATCTGATAGCCTATGAAGAGTAAAAGAAATGAATTGAACCAATGACAACAAATACTCGTCCAGCACACGAGTTGTCATAGCAACACAAATAACAGCTGTCCACTAATTTTGTTGTTGGAGATTGAGTAGGAGTTTTTACTGGTTGATTCTAAATACAATAAATGCTCCGGCCTTGGGTTTATGACCAATAAAAACTAATTATAAAACCTCAGGGGACCTGGGTTTTTATAATAGTTTTTATTGGTCATAAACCCTCGGCCTCCTCATTTATTGTATACATAAGGAGAGAAACAAAGAGAGTACTGCAAGGGGAGGCATGACGAAAATGGTGAGCACCAGAAGCACAGGCAAAATCTGCCTTCTCACTGGGCATATTGCCACAGTTCTCGCAAAATGATGAAGCCTTGAAGGAACTAGATCTACGTGTAAAACTGTATGTCGAGCACCCAGTCAGTCGCGGCCAAAAGCATCAGCAGCAGCAAGAGCAGCAGCCACAACAAGCACAACAACAGCAGCAGCAGCAACAACGCCAACAACAACACCAGCAGCAGCAGCAGCACCAGCACCAGCAGTCGCCGCAGCAGCACCAGTGGTCACCGCAGCAGCACCAGCAGTCGCCGCAGCAGCAGTAGCAACAGTAGCACCAACCAGTTGGAAGCACAGCAGCATGATCAAGAGCAACAGCAACTTGGGATTGGCGCCACAATTAACGACTTCCTGAGCGCGAGTCGTGGCCTGTCCGCTGCCGCTGCCGGCACACCTGTAACCCCCCTTCACAGCCACAAACGTTCCTCTGCAGAACGGTCACCAGATTCGCTGCCGCAGGATGCAAAGCGAGCTGACCAGCATGGTGCGCAGCCACCCCAGCAGGATACACAGACCCACGAGCCCACCACCCAATGTAGGCCATGCACCAACCCAAACAACGCCAACGGTCACAATGAAAACTAAGGCCCCCTCACTCCGTCTTCTGCTCACGAATGCATTCAGCATTTACAACAAAATGGATGAGCTTCAGCATACTCTGAAAAGCCTGCATGTAGACATCGCTGTCGTCACCGAGACCAAACTATCGCCCGACAAGGCTTCAGTTGCGGAAGTCTCAATCCCTGGCTATTACCCCCCAATACGTCGAGACCGGACAGCGCAAGGCGGCGGAGTCGCCATATGGCTGAAAGAAGGGATGGCGTACAAACAACTGGACATCAACTCTGAGTGTGAAACTCTTTGGATTAGTGTTGCTGCACCGTCAGGCATGAAATTTGGCATCTGTGCTGCCTACAGACCTGGGACGAGTGCAGACAGCGACTGCAGTATCTTCACCCAGCTGGAATCTGACATCGACAAAGCCCGGCAGTCCTGCTCACACATTATTGTGGCAGGGGACTTCAATGCCCACAACCGGGAATGGCTTGGAAGTCCACGCACCTCGGCTGCTGGAGAAGCTGCAGAAGACATGTGCTGTGTACATGGTCTCCGACAACACGTCACCTCAGCCACTCGTGGAGAAAACATCCTTGACCTCGTCATGTCAGATGTGCCTGGAGCCGTGTCTACCACCACCCAACCACCTCTTGGCAGATCAGACCATGCTGTTGTCATAGCCGACTTCCAGCTCACTGCATCCGTAGACCAACCCACCACTCGTACAGTATGGCGATACCAGCGGGCTGACTGGCCCCGCCTCTCTGCCTTCCTCCGGACTACTGACTGGGACACAATAATCGGCGACGACCCTAACATATCATGTGAGCTTCTGACCATGCGAATCACTGAGGGAATGCAACGCTTTATACCATCCAAGGTCTTCAAGACCAGACCGCAGGACCCAATCTGGTGGACGCCAGAATGCTCTGCAGCAGTTGACAGAAAGCGCAATGCCTGGCGGAAATTCCGCGATGACCCCAGAAATGGAGCGCTCCAGTGTACGTACAAGCTAGCATCCCTTGACTCAACAAGATGTCTAGCAAGAGCCAAAGCCAGACATCTCGACCATGTCAAGCAACGGCTCCGGACGGGCAGCCTGCAGGACAGAGAGTGGTGGAGCGTGATTAAACGAGTTGGAGGGCATGGCCGGGACAGCTCCATCCCAGTCCTGGTTGACCCCGATGGCATGGAATGCACCAAAAGCCACGACAAGGCTAACGTCATCGGGAAGTACTTTGCCCAGAAGTGCAGCCTAGACGATGACTTTGCAGAACAGTCGGGGCCGTTCCCGCATGTCCGCCAGCGCACCGCAAATACGCTTGCAACAGTCCACTTCCGCCAAGCCACCGTACGCCGGACACTCCGAGCCCTGAACCCAAGTAAAGCCACAGGGCCTGATGCAGTACCTGCTAGAGTGCTGAGAAAATGTGCCGACTCTCTGGCCCTGCCCCTATCCAAGCTGTTTACCCTGTGCTTCTGCAGTGGTCATCAACCTGCCATGTGGAAAGTTGCCAACGTCGTACCGGTACACAAGAAAGGCCCCAAGTCGAACCCCAGAAACTACCGACCGATATCACTACTGCCCATAATGTCTAAGTGTATGGAGTCCATCGTGAACCGCAGCCTGTCCAACTTCCTGAAGAAGAATGACATCCTTTCTCACAGGCAGTTTGGCTTTCGCACTGGACTGGGAACCTCTGATCTGCTGATTGCTCTTCAGCATGAGTGGAGCCTTGCAGCTGCCAGTGGAGGCCTCGTCAGGGTACTCGCAGTAGATATTGCCGGGGCCTTCGACAAGGTCTCGCACAACGGCGTCCTCCACAAGGCTGAGCGGTGCGGCATAAGTGGCCTCCTCCTTGCCTGGCTCCGGAGTTACCTGACAGACCGCCACATCCGGGTCGTCATAGGTGGCCAGTCTTCACCGACCCACCGAATCCAATCTGGCGTGCCACAGGGCAGCATCCTCGGCCCCACCCTCTTCCTTCTGTACGTCAACGACGCAGAAGACCACCTGCCTGATGGGGCGAAGCTGGCTGTATACGCCGACGACACAACTCTCTACAAGTGCATCACCACCCGACTCAGACTGCCAGAAGAGACAGCAATCCTCCAGCAGGCAGTAGACTCACTGGCAGCATGGGGAAGCAGGTGGAGGATCAAGTTCGAGCCCACAAAGTCGCAGGCATTGACCATCAGCCACCACCGCTCGCCAACCCCCCCGAACGCAATACGCTTCCAAGGAGCAGTCGTGCCAGAAGTAGAGGAGCTCAAGCTTCTTGGCGTCACCTTCGACAGGCAGCTGGCATTCCGCAGCCATATCCGACAGCTTGCAGTACGCGGAGCCCAGCGGCTCGGCTTCCTCCGTAAGGCATCGGCTGTGCTAGACCCAAAGCACCGGGCAATCGTGTACCGTGGCTTTGTCCGCCCTGTGCTAGAGTATGGCATGCTGGTGTGGATGAGCGCAGCCCCCACCACCTTGGCCCGCCTCACTGCCATCCAGCGCCGTGCCCTGCACATAATTGGAGATGGAGCATACCTCCCGAGCCTCGACATTCGCCGTACCGTAGCAGGGCTCTGCTTTCTGTACAAGCTGCACTTTGTGGAGGGTCCGGAAATGGTGAAAGCCATTCTGCCACCATCAGCAGCCGCACCGCAACACCGCATGCCTACTCGAGCGACAACCAGATCTGCAACACATCATCCATCGCAACTCACCAGTATCCTTCCCCCTCAGGCAAGAAACAACACGCTCCGCTCATTTCCCCACTCCCTCATCGAAACGTGGAATCAGCTCCCACCTACCCTTCTGCAGTCTCCCCCTTCTCGCAGAGGCATGCACACGTTCAAGAAAAACGTCAACGACCACTTGCGGCGCAGCAAGTGGGAGTGGGCCACAGACAGGCTATGATCTCTGCCAACACACCAGCCTAATTATACTGACCGCACTCCAGCTCCCTTCTACCCCTCTTTGATCCCCTTCGCTCAGCCTTAAAACCCGATTATCAGTTCACTCCATCTTCCTACGGTGCACTGCTTTTACTATTGTTTTGTCCTATCCCAATCTCAAATTCTCCCCATTATCGTTTGCAAAGCCAGTGCTCCCCTCTTGGATGCACATGTTTCTTTTCTCCTATGTATCGGCGCACAGGAGTAACAACGATTCCGAGACCTTTGGTCGGAGGAGTTACTTTTGCCCCGCCCCCACTTCCATCCAATATGCCACCGCCCCCGCTGTGCAGCATCTGATGGTACTGTGGTATTCAGTAAAAAAAAAAAAAAAAAAAAAAAAAAAAAAATGTTCACTACAATCATGTCATGCCTGGTGTAGACTGTAGTTGTCGACATAACACACTCACACAGCACTCAGAGTCAGACCGCGCGCAGCGCACCAGTATGGCAGTATGCCAGGTACTGGTATACAGGATAACACCCCCATTCGGCATTCCCCTCGGCCCGCGGCGCGGCATTGATCATGCTCCATAATATGCGAGTCGTAGGTCTACTCAGCCTGTACTGTAGCCTACACTACTGTACAATGTAGTGACTAGTGAGTAGTGTAGTGTAGGCTGTAGATCTACGTGTAGCCAGAAAAGAGTGCGCTTGCAAAGACTTGCGCCGCGCTGGCTGGCCAGACTGGGTAGGTCTACAGGCCGGGCACACCTGTAGATCTACGTACACGTACACGCGTCACGCGATGATCATGTGATGAGTCGCATCATGTGACAGTCACAAGCACTTTTTTGAAGAAGGAAGTGATGTAATACGTTCCAAATTTGGCTTTTTCTGACTCATGTCAGTACGCTCTGCGCAAGCGCATACAATCAAAGTGGATGCATGCACGCGCACGCGGCATCTTGAACAAAAAGAACAGTTTCAACCATTGACCCTCACTTTGTTGTTTGTAGATTGACAGTCAAGATGAAGGTGTTGTGCTTAGTTCTTGCTTTCGCAGCTGCGGCTCATGCCGTCAGCTTGGAAAACGATCAGGAATGGATTGGTTTCAAAGCTGCCTACGGAAAATCCTACACAAACCATCAGGAAGAGCTTATGCGCCGTAATGTGTTCCGTAAGAATCAAAAACTCATCCAGGACACGAACGAGAAGAAACTCGGATTCACTGTTGCCATGAATGAGCTAGGAGATCTGACCGAGGAAGAGTTTTCTCGCACTCGCCTGGGACAGCCCAAGAATCTTGTCGGCGGCAAATTCCAGCGTCCTGGTGCAGTTTTCTTGTTCCCTGAGAATGAGGATCCTGCAAATCTCCCTAATGAAGTTGACTGGCGTAAGCACGGTTACGTCACCCCGATCAAGGACCAAGGACAATGCGGATCCTGCTGGTCTTTCTCTGCTACAGGCTCTCTCGAGGGTCAGCATTTCCGCAAGACTGGCAAGTTGGTTTCTCTCAGTGAGCAGAACCTGGTCGACTGCTCCACCCTGGAGGGTGACAACGGCTGCCATGGTGGTCTCATGAATGACGCTTTCACCTACGTTGCCATCAACGGTGGTATTATGTCCGAGGCTGACTATCCCTACAAGCACGTGAAGGGAAACTGCTCCTACAACCGCAACCGTGCCGTGGCTCACGCTGTCTCCTACGTCAACATCCCGCCACAGAATGAGTCTGCTCTGAAAATGGCTGTCGCCACCGTAGGCCCCATTTCCGTGGCCATCGATGCCAGTGCCCCCACGTTCAGATTCTACAAGAGCGGTGTTTACTACAGCCCTACATGCAGCAGTTTCCGTCTTGACCATGGTGTTCTGGCCGCAGGCTATGGAGTGTTGGACGGCCAGGACTACTGGCTCGTCAAGAACTCTTGGGGCACCGTCTTTGGAGATGCCGGTTACATCAGGATGTCCCGCAACCGCAACAACAACTGCGGTATTGCCTCGGACCCATCATACCCCATCGTGTAAAGACTTTGTATTTAACTGTAAAACAGTTCCGAACGTCTGGTTGGAGGCCCTTCTTTGATTTTTTTCTTTTCACATCATCAATTGTAGTATTTGGTACTGCAAGAAAGTGATAAGACAAGGATAAGTTGCTTTGTTGTGTGCGTGCGTACATGGTATTGCTGGTACATCTTCTTGGGGTTCTTTAATTCATGAAGTTTGCCTCTGTTGGAATTCAGTCTTGGAACACTGACACCATGTCAGAACACAACGACAACACATCTTACATCATCAGCCCTGGTCTCTCTCTCTCTCTCTCTCTCTCTCTCTCTGTGAAACCCCTATTTTAAGGCCGTCATCACACACAGACACAGTTCTTGACGCGTACACGTAGTCACGTTCTTGGAGAAATTTGGGCAACTTTGTCGTACAAACTCATGGACCGGTATGCGGTACGACTTTTGTAGTACATTATCACCACCATGTACTATTCTCTTGTACATTCCCATGAATAAAGCGGGTTTTATGCAAAATCTCTCGAAAACGCGGATGAAAGCCAAAAATTGCGCGACTGCGGAATCGCGGTATCCTGTGGGGACAGCCTTGCATCTTGTATACATGCGCACGCATACATGTACTACAGCTGTGCTCCGGGAAATTCCAACCAGAGTGCATACTTGGTGCCTTCAACTTGCACGTCGCCCTGACGCCCTGGAAGTGGCACGAAAGCGGCTGGACGCACACAATCATGTACTAGTGCAGTGATATTATATATAAACCCAATACTAGTTCAATACTAGTATTAGACTGACGTAAGGAGAAGTCTAAAAACTCCCCTAGCATAATGAGGGTGAAAGGGAACTATGGTGTTCGAATACTTATGATAACATTGTGTATGCATTTACAATTATTATTCACGATTTGCTGGAGTTACTTACGTGGTTTGTTATATTCTTGCTCAGTGAAGTCCCTCTGCAGAATAACTCTACGATGTGTCACTATCTGACAGGGTTTACTGTCACCCCGTATCGGGTGCAAGCACCCACTGACAGATCAAACACTTTTCTTTCCTCAACTTTGATCTTTCTGTCTTCGTCCTGCTCACTACTGTTTGTCGTTCGAATTTCTGATTTATTTATTTATTTTGCTTCTGCATTTCTGCATTTGTTTTGCACCATGTTTTCCATGGATACGCGGGCTGTGCGCAGCAGCGCACCTTTCTGGGAAGACTGGTATCGTTTTAGGTTGCGTCCCGCTACCCTTATTTGTTGCGTGTAGTACGCTGGTCTCGTTTGTGCTGCACTTGTACGCGCACGTTTTGCCAGGGACAGCGGTTTTGCATTCGCTCTTCTTGGCGCAGCCAGTTCTCTCTCGCGTCTCTCTCATTTTCTCTCTCCTTTCAACCATGCATAATTTGTTCCTTATCTGAAAAGGCTGTGATCTTTTGTGTGACGGTGTGCACGGGGTGCATGACTGAGTGCCTGGGAAGGTTTAGATAACAAAGTGGTACCGAAACCCTGTGAGAATGTCCAGGCGTATCGAGGCGTTTGTGAAACCCTATCGTGGTAGTGGCGATGATTTCGAGGCCTTCTGGTCTAAGTTTTTAGTATTAGCGAACCTCCAGCAGTGGAGTTCGAGCACAGACAAGATGAACAATTTACCGTTGTTTCTGGAGAACGAGGCCTACCTGGTGTGGGACGAGCTTTCGTCAACCGACAAAGCTGACCCGGATGCGGTGAAAGCAACTTTGAAAAGTGCATTCAGTACGACGCCTGCTGCGTCTTTCCAGAAATTTCGTGCCCGCACGTTGCGGACCGATGAGAGCGTCGAGGGGTACGCTGCAGACTTGAAGAAACTGCTAGTTGGTGCTGGCCAGAAAGTCGCGAGTGACGGCAAAGACCGTGTAGTCATCGAGCAGTTCGTTGCTGGTTTGCCCTGGGAGTTTCAACGCCAGTTGCGAATAAATTGTTCCATGGAGTCTGTATCTGACTGTATTGAGTATGTCCGTCGCTTGCGGAGCGCGGAGGGTACATCTCGTCCGAAAGAGCCGGTTGGCGCTGCGGCTGCTAGCTCCCAACGCAGCCGGAATGTTTTATGTTTTCGTTGTAATCAGGCTGGACATATTTCCCGCAATTGTCCCGCAAACCGGAGTTCTGGCAGCAGCAGAAGTCATGGCAATGGTGGTGGGCGGCCAGCTTTGACCTGTTTCTTCTGCGATGAGACAGGTCACGTGAAGCCAAACTGTCCGGAGTACAAGAAGTGGCGCCAGTCCCGCCAGCAGTCTGACACGTCCTGGCGTGCAAAGGAGTCTGAAGTGCAGGCCGCAGCACCTGAGCGCACGCCTGATCCATGCCTCTGTGTGCCTGATGCGAATGCATGCTCTTTGCCGCGTCTCCATGTGGATATTGCTGTGGGAGAACAGTCTGCTCGCCCTAAGGCAGTCGTGGACACCGGCGCCAGCCGCAACCTGGTGAGCCGGCAGCTGGTGGAGGCCCTGAATGTGGATGTTCGTCCGTCCGAACTGGCAATTTCGGCTATTGACGGCAACAGTGTGCCTATCCAGGGTGAAGTTTCGCTACAGGTGTCCAGACTCGATGATGCTGTTTATCTGCCATGCACTACGAGTCGGTTTCTCGTCGTCCCTGATTTGCATGCCGTTGGCTCAGATCTGGTCATTGGCCTGGAACTGATTTCCGCACTGGGCGGTGTTGACGTCCAGTATGATCATGGCGTGCTCACTGGTGTGACGTTTGGCACGAAACCGCAGACCATTGACCCAGTTGCAGCTCCACCCGAGTGGTCGACCCATGACCATCCATATGGGCATGTGACAGTTACCAGAGATGACGAGGGTAATGTCACCCTAGCAACGGATGATGGCCAAGTGTGCTGGGACGCTGCTCGTAAGAGATGGGAGCTGACCTGGAAATGGCAAAGTGGGAGCGAGCCTCAGTCGCCCGTTGGCTGTGGCATAGGCGAGTACTCTCGCTCGAAACTGACTGATGAGCAGGAGACCCTGTTCCAGCAGGAGGTCCGGACTTGGATTGACAACGGCTGGCTGCAGCCGTATGATGTGGACCAACATGGCCAGCCCAAGTGTGTGCTGCCTTTCCTTGCTCAAGTCCAGGAGCACAAGTCGTCCACTCCAGTTCGCCCTTGCTTGGACTATCGCAGGCTGAATGCCTGCATCATCTCACATCCTGGCTCAGAAGCACCTGCCTGTGGTGAGAAATTACGGAAGTGGCGGCAGGCTGGACCTGCATCTGAGTACGTTCTCCTGGACATTCGCAAGGCCTACTTACAGGTCCATGTCGCACCATCATTGCTGCCATACCAGGTTGTCCTCGTCGACGGCCAGCGTTACGTGATGGAACGGATGGCGTTCGGTCTATCCATTGCCCCCAAGTTCCTAGACATCATAGTGAAGTGGGTCTTGCGTGACGTGGTCGATGCCGACAACTACGTGGATGATATCCACGTGCCGCGTGACCGTGCTGCCGAAGTGTCCTCTCAGCTTGCTGCGTTTGGTTTTGAGACCAAGCCTGCAGAGCCATTGCCTGATGCCCGTGTTCTGGGCTTGCAGCTCCATTCTAGCGCCACGGGTGAAGTCTTGTGGACCCGTCGTCAGGGTGTTGATCTGTCTGTTCCACCCACGACTACGAAGCGGGAACTCTTCAGTTGGTGCGGTCGGGCGCTCAGCCATTATCCCGTCTGCTGTTGGCTTCGTCCGGCCTGCAGCTTCTTGAAGCGCCTCGTGTCTGGCCAGTCCGCATGGGATAAGCCTGTCTCTCCTGAAGTACAGCGGTTCCTCCAGGAACTGTCCGATCGCTGTGTGCGAGAGGATCCTGCTCATGGTACGTGGCATTCTTCCTCTACTGGTTCTGGTTTTGTTGTTCATTGCGATGCCTCTGATGTTGCTATTGGTGTTGTTTTGGAGTGTGATGGTTCTGTCCTGGAAGATCGTTCTTGGCTCCGGCAAAAGGACGACCGGCGTCATATCAATCTTGCTGAGTTGAATGCTGCCTTGAAAGGCCTCGAGCTGGCTATTGATTGGAATGTCTCTTCTGTTGTGCTCAAGACAGACTCTAAGACTGTCTTTGGTTGGCTCCAGGCTGTGTTGCGCAATACTGAACGGGTGCGAGTTAGTGGTTTGCAACATGTCTTGGTTCAACGTCGTCTGCAGATCTTTACAGATTTGATTGAGGCATCCGGTATTTCGGTCACAGTGGAATGGGTGCCAAGTTCTGAGAATCATGCTGATGTACTGACTCGTGTTCCGCAGCCGTGGGTTGCTCATGCTAAGAAGTTGTGTTCTTCTGCTGATGTCGCTGCTTCTGCCCCCTCTTCTACACTTTCACATCCATTGGAGTTTGACGTGTTGAAGTCTGGTCAAGCTACTGATGATGCTATCCAGAGCGTTATTCGCGATTTGTCTCGTGACGTCTCTGTTTCTGATCCGTCGTTCTGCAAGTTTCGTAAGCAGTTGTGTGTTATTGATGGTCTATTGTGTCGCACTTGGCGTGACCCCGTCGACGGTGAGGTACTGGTTCCTGTTGCACCGCAATCCACCGTTCCCGCTTTGATTACTGCTGCTCATGCCAATACAGGTCATGGCAATTGGGAAACTATGTGGCGTTCTCTGTGTCAGTCTTGTTTCTTTCCAGGTATGTCTTCGCTATGCCAGGCCTATGTGCGTAATTGTCAGGCCTGCCAGGCTGCCAATCCCCGCAGTGGTCCACCAGCTCCTGCTGTTCAGAATGACGTTCCTGTCAAGCCGTGGGACATTGTCCAGATCGATACACTGGAGCTCGGTGTCAACCAGACCGGTCAGTACCATTGTGTGTTAGTGGTTGTCGATATGTTTTCCCGTTGGGTCGAGGTGGTACCCTTGCGGCGTCATGATGGTCGCTCTGTTGCAGAGGAATTTCTGCGTCTCTGTTTGAAGTTTGGTCCGCCGCGTGTGGTGCGTTGCGACAATGGTCATGAGTTCCGCAATGCTATTGTGTCTTCTTTGTTGGATGTGTTTGGTGTTTGCGTTCGTACTGGTGCGGTCCGTCACCCTCAGTCACAGGGTGGCGCCGAGAGATTCAATCGTACTATTCTCACTCTTATTCGCAAGGTGTTGGATACTGCTGCCGATTGGCTAGCCGAGCTAGAGATTCTCCTCTTCTTCTACCGTACTCGTCCGCATAGTGAATTGAAGATTTCTCCCATGCGTGCTATGTTTGGCTGGGAGCCTCGTGCTCTATTTGTGGACGGTATACCATCTACTCTTTCGTCCTCTCTTTGGGTTGATGGTGTGTGTGATAAGGCTGCTCGGGTTCACGACTATTTGACGGCGGTTGTTGCAGAGCACGCCCCTGCGCCTGTTGTTGAGTCGCCTTCTTGTCCGTATGTTGTTGGTGATCGTGTTCTATTGCGTAACCCTGATCGTCGCCAGAAACGTCAGCCCCCGTTCGATTCTGGTTGGTCAGTTAAACATGTTATTGGTCCTGCCAGTGTTGTGATTTGCCGTGTGCATCCTGAGTCAGGTCGTCGTCAGGAAAAGGTGGTCAATGTCGAGCTCTTGAAGCGTGATGTTGGTTTGGTTGTTCCTGATGTGCCGTGTGTTCCTCTAGTGCCCCCGCCTGATGTTGGCGATGTTCGCGTTGATGGTCCTCGTGATGATGGTGATGATGATGGTTGGGTTTGCTTGGACATTTCCCCCCCATCTGATCATCTGGTTGGTGGTCATTCATTACGTCCCCGTGGTTCTCTGCAGCCCCCTGCTCGCTATCGCTAGGCATCTGTCTTCCCTGCTGTATGTCATTACATGTATGCCCCATCCAATGTTATCAGGTGGAGGGGTGAAAGGGAACTATGGTGTTCGAATACTTATGATAACATTGTGTATGCATTTACAATTATTATTCACGATTTGCTGGAGTTACTTACGTGGTTTGTTATATTCTTGCTCAGTGAAGTCCCTCTGCAGAATAACTCTACGATGTGTCACTATCTGACAGGGTTTACTGTCACCCCGTATCGGGTGCAAGCACCCACTGACAGATCAAACACTTTTCTTTCCTCAACTTTGATCTTTCTGTCTTCGTCCTGCTCACTACTGTTTGTCGTTCGAATTTCTGATTTATTTATTTATTTTGCTTCTGCATTTCTGCATTTGTTTTGCACCATGTTTTCCATGGATACGCGGGCTGTGCGCAGCAGCGCACCTTTCTGGGAAGACTGGTATCGTTTTAGGTTGCGTCCCGCTACCCTTATTTGTTGCGTGTAGTACGCTGGTCTCGTTTGTGCTGCACTTGTACGCGCACGTTTTGCCAGGGACAGCGGTTTTGCATTCGCTCTTCTTGGCGCAGCCAGTTCTCTCTCGCGTCTCTCTCATTTTCTCTCTCCTTTCAACCATGCATAATTTGTTCCTTATCTGAAAAGGCTGTGATCTTTTGTGTGACGGTGTGCACGGGGTGCATGACTGAGTGCCTGGGAAGGTTTAGATAACAAGGGTCAGAACCGGGTTCAACACCCACATGGTTCAGATGGCCCCAACGGACTGGGGCTCTGCCAACCGCGGAAGGTTGTAGTAAGGTCACTGTTTCCGAACACAGTGTCCTCCACCGGTCCTTGTTTCATGCTGTCAATCTAACAACATCTACTACAGTGATGTACTTTTAAGTTCAGAAATTTTAGGTCCACGTAAAGCAGTTCCCTATTGGATTATGTGTGTTAGCGTTTGTTCGGTATATTGAAATTTTCGGTACTGTAAGACATGTTATTAAAACGAGTTGCAAATTTGACGATTGTCCAAAATCCGTAGGTTACCGAGAAGATATGTTAACAATCTTGCAGTAATCCGGCATATCCACACACAACAAATATGAAGCAGTACGGCCTCAATAGATCTTATTATAACAAAGAAATGTCATCCGTTAGAACGTTAGATTTACTTCCTCGTTATACATACATGTCTAACAGCATGAAACAAACGCACCGAAAGTACCAAAAATAAAAGTGCACCGAAAATTTGTGAAATTACAGTAGTCGCAACTGGTCAAGGGCACCAGTGCTGCACTGTGGGTCGGATTTCAGTGAGCGATAGGCTTTCTGTTGAAGTGTGATTTCATGACATGTCATGTTTTCATGTCATTCTGCTGGTCAATTTGCCGTCTCGAATCATTGTTAGAGTTCCAGTGGACACTACTACACACCTACCGTATTTCTCCAAATATGAGTCGCACCTTTTTACGCTCAAATTCAACGGTAGAAAAGGGGCAGCGACTTGCAATCGAGCATGACTTATAATCGGGGAAATACCATATTTCGAAATAGAGATCGATCCAAGGGGTACAGCTACAATGGCATTATGCCATTGCTGATCGCATGGTGACATTTTGCCATGCAGCTTTTACGCATCATCATGATTTGTACGATGCCCTCGCGACAACACATGGGTCTTGCTCACAATAACACATCGGTGTCACTCACAATAACACATTGGTCTTGGTCACGACAACACATTGCAATGAGTTCAATATCCTCTATTCAATCCACTGACACAGACACAGCATATATATGTGTACTGAAGTACTTAGAAAAAAGTATTAATTTGTTTTGCAACGTTTGCTTTATTAGGGTTGGTTCACATATCGCCGGTACGCGCCAGGAGTCACCGGCGGCGGGCTTCTTGCAACCTCTCCCGGCGCATTGCGATTGTGTGAACCAGTGCAATCGCAACAAAATCATATGGTAAAATATCGCAAGGGCGCCGGCAAAGTTGGACAGTGCCAAACTCTTGCGATCTGCCCCGGCGCCGATCCCGTACAATTTTGACCAAAAGTGGTTTGTGAACCGTTCGCGCCGGTGATCGCCGGCTGCCGGGAGCCAGACTTTGTCAAAATATCAAACCAATACTTGTCCTAAATTTCCTAAATTGAAGCTAGAGAGGAGGTCCGTTCGCCATTCTTGTAGTCGCTTCAAGGTGGCAAATAAGTCAGCATACCAGCCCGTCCTTCTCGGATGATCTTCTTGACCATTGTGCAACTTATGAGGCAAATACAATTGAAACAAATAAAAAATATGATGGATATATTGGCAAGTTCTTGTGACTTCATCAACGTTTGCAAGCATAATTCCGACACAATCGCTTACTAGACTGCAATAAAATGTGTAGAAGTAGTTTCATGATCTCCAGTAAAAGGTAGCACCGAGTGGCCATCACCGAAAGACCTTGAACTACTGAAGAAACAAAGAATTCAAGCTTCAATTGGCAAACCTGTCGTAGCATTTGGGCACGTTCTGTACTACTTTGTAGTAGATTTGGTACTCGAACCGTCTGCGCAACGGATCGGGAGCTGGCTCACCGCCGATGTCTTGCGGCGCCGATTTTGCTTATGTGAACCAACCCTTACAGTGTTTCCTAAAGAGAACAGGGTTGCAGAAACGGAGGAGTGCGAACAGATACAAGAGAGGCGGACTTGCGTGCCGATGGAATGGCCACCCTCACCCGACCATTGGTCTCGGTGGCAGCAAATAGTCAATGCACCCTTGCATGGCAGAGAGAGGGGGGGGGGGGGGGGGGGTGTTTGTCTGTATGCCCACATGTTGAAGAGAAGAGTTACAATCGGATAACGTTAAAGGTGCAGCTGATCAGTTTCATGTGAAAGCAATCAGCAGTCAACTTTGAAAGTTAGATACATCACAATCCAACAGGACCTCTTCTTTGAATTTGTATAAATAGCGCAGCGCATGTACAGCAGAATTCACTTGAGATGGACACAAGAATATCAGGAGTCGTCTGCAACTTTCTTTTTACAGGTCTGCACACGGCCGGCGCGTTGCCTTCATTATGTAACTCAATGTTCTAGCCAGGAACCCCTACTTCACCCGTGACAAAAAAAATCAATGTGCCTTTATGAAACATGTAGAAGTGGCCAGCAGTGGCATTTTCGTTGAATCATTGAATGGCATTGAAAAAACACAAAAAAATCAAACACTCCCTCCATACTATACACACAGCCACAACATCACTATCACTTCTCCCCCCCCCCCCCCCCCCCCAGTAAAACCCTGGTATCTGGACTGCATCACACCCTGTGCTCGTGTAGCAAAGTCCAAACTCTCTCCTGTACCAGCACACCCGGTTTTGCTTGACTCATTCAACTACTCCAAGGTTTGGGACTTGTACAGTTCTGGCTAGTGACCTAGAGCAGTCCAACCGTATGAAGAAGTAGCGCCGCGTTTGAGTGCACGGAACAGTGTTGAATTTCTAGTAAGACTGCAACGGGCAGGGGTTTGGTCGGTAACGAGTCAGGGTACATGTACTTCTATTCCGGTAGCACAGGTACTACCCTACCGGGTATTGTTTTTAAAACACAGTTTGTGCACTTGTCCTGCATAGTAAGTGTACAAAAAGCACGCAGCCGTGCTTTTTACATACCGTATTTTCCGGTTTATAGTGCGCACTTTAGATGTGCTATTTTAGGCCCTAAATCGCAGGTGCGCACTATGCTCCGAATATGAAATGCATGTACTTCAATGAAGATTGAAGTGCGCACCCCTAATGAAGATTGGGGGTGAACGTTATACAAAGGTGCGCACTATACTCCGGAAAATGCGGCACACCTTTGCGAAAACAGCATACTCCCACTACCCGATCGGGTTCTCAGGAGCAAACTGCTACCCAATTATCCGCTCTAATTACGGGTAGCACGGGTACACGATGATGTACACTCAGACGTATAACTCTGCATCAATGTACAAGTAAGACTGTACCGTCGAATAAGAACGAAACTGCTGTGTTCGCTAAAAATAAGAACGAGCTAGGCTAGAACCCTGACCCCCTCCCCCAGTTCTTCGGCGCCCGACAGTGATGTGCAGTCCTGCCCAATGAAGTCCAGTCGCGTCACTCAAGTACGCGCCGGACGTTGCGCGGCCCTACACCTGCGAACACTGGGCTGCGAAATGGTGCACGGCGCAAACTCGAGTGACGTGACTGGATGTCATTGAGCAGGACTCTGTAGATCTAGATGTACATGACTGATTGTACACCTGTAGGCTGCAGATCTAGCTGTACATGACTGACTGTACACCTGTACACCTGTAGATCTAGACTAGTACTGTAGAAGCAACACAATGTCATCTCTTTAATTCTTGCCTTATCCCATTACTCTCTCACATAACCAGTTGACTTTTTTATTACTATTTTTTAGGGATGAAACGATCATCCATTTCTTCTTATCGAGTACCGTTTATTATAAACGATCGAGTTATCATAACACGAGTATGCTGGATATGCATGACGTATCAAAATGATACTGCACTGGTCTCCGGAACATGAAAATGGCGCATGAATGACTTGTGTATACAGTAACAATACAGTATACGCTCGTACATGTACATAGAAAAAGGTGTGCATTTTGTCACCTTGGATGACACGTGTTGGAGTTGACTATGCAAACTAGTCATAGCCCAAATTTGCTAGCAATTCTTTGAGCAAAATATCGGATGCGCAAGTTTCCGGCAAATTTTGAGCAAAATATCGAGTTTTGGTGGGCTTTTCGAAAAATCCAAGGCTTCTTAGGGACTTCCTCAACACAATCAGTCACCAAGGTTGAAAATAAGCACACAAGTTGTAGAAAACAGACTCGTGGCTACATTTCAGTGGAAAGTTGAGCAGCAGCAGGAGCTCAATCAAACATATCGTCGTCATCAGCGACAATTATCGTTGAGTTTTCCCTAAAACTCATTTCATCTCGAGCAAAACCAAAGCAAAATATCGACGGAGAAAGGAAATGCCAAGCAGAATATCGAAATATTTGTGGCAAAATTGTGCGGCAAAATATCGATGTAGGCCGAGCAAATCTGGGCCATGACTAATGCAAACAGAGCGACTTAGCTAGTACTATGCACATGTACACTGTACATGTACAGTGTACATGTACAAGTAGTGCATACTCGATAACAGCATAACGAGTAGCGATCACAGAGATAAGGAGTAAGTTCCGAGTAATCGGTGTAATCGTTTCATCCCTACTATTTTTCTCAACCCACAGTGTGTTATCGGCCCTCCTTAAGAGTTGTGTTCATCACTGTTGAGGCTTCCGATGGAAAATAAAAGAATACTACTACTGCTACTACTACTACTACAGTAGAACATGTAACTAAAGACCACTGTGACTAGCGACCAGCCTGCTACTACAGACCACTTCGCCAGGCACGAACGGTCTCACATTCATATGTGGTTGTGCGGTGCAAACCTCTAACTAAGGACCACCTGCCACTGAAGACCGCGTAATTCTCTGGCCCCAAGGGGTGATCGTTAGTCACCGGTTTCACTGTACTACAGTATACTGGACAGTCAACACTCACACCTCACACCTCACACCTCACAGTCACCGTGATAACTTAGTTAGGCTATTCAGACTGCGGCCAACTGGGACTGTGACCACACTTCTACGACTCGGACGTAATAAATTATTGATCAGGGATTGTGCATAACATTTTGAAACACGACTGCATCACCATGGAAATTCAAGTCCACACGTGGTTTCAGCTGTAGTCTGAATCGCCTATTACTGTTATTACTAGTACATGTATTACAGTGTTGAATGTTACTGTGGCTGTGCACACCTGATCGGAAACGACTTCTGTACACCATCATGCCAGATGCTGACACTGACACCAACTAGTCTAGTAGTGCACACGTACACGGACAGAATTTTTCACCTGCATCAGGCTGCATGGGAAAACAGATCTTCAACACGCTGGCCTACTTTCCGTCTCTACTACACTCTAGCCAGGCTTCCGAAATTTCGAAACGACTCCAGACAAACCTGCGCCAGGTTCGCACTTGAGCCAGGAGATCAGGTGTGAGCTCAGGTGTGAGCTCAGGTGTGAGCTCAGGTGTGAGCTCAGGTGTGAGCTCAGGTGTGAAACTTATAATTAATTTTAATAATTGTCCTCTTGCAAATTCTACTATAAATACTAATAGTACTTGTGCGTGGACAGGTCAGTAGCGTTGACCACAGTACAGCCGGCCTTCAAAATAGTACGAATGTATGGGCCGTCCGTCGATCGCTACCACCACCATCATCGTTCAATGAAGCGATAAGCACGGGCTTTTGCGTACACGAGTGTGGTGGAATCGATCATCATTCTAGTGTAGTGTGGCGAAATAGATACAACCGACCGTAAACGGGCCCGTGCCCCGCGGGGTCTTTTACATTACGAGCTCGGAATGCAGAAAATAATCTACACTGTAGACAAATCACGATGCAATCACCGGCTCAACTAATTACTTCAGGTACTTACGCATGCGGTACTCAGAAGACACATCCCTCCTATCCCCACTTGAGCACAGACTCACCTCCAAACTCGGACAGAGTTGAATCTTGAAAATCCCTAGCTGCTGCCGCCGCTGGTTGTACTCTGTGATGGCTTTGTAGAGCGCTTCTCTGTCTGCCGTCGTCTGCAAACCGTCGTCCTCGCCAACTTCATTTCTTGAACTTTTTGTTCTGCGCTCTTCGGAAGCCAAACAGTTTGTTCCCGTAGATTGAGCAGACTGACGCGCTGATGAGGATACGGTTGCACTGATTGGTGTCGACTCATCAACGCCGTCTCGATGCTGCAGCGCTAGCGTTGTTGCTGCTGTTCGTGCTAGCGTGTGTAAACCAGGAGCGTTGGTACTGTGTCGGCGACTGTCACCTCGCGATGGCGAACACGACAATGCAGGACTGCCACCACCACCACTACTACTCGGTGAGTATTGAGCTGACAGCGAGCGTTGACGACGCTGTGCGAACAGCCCCCCACCAGCACTACCCCTAGCTGATGTCGGCTCCTGACTTTCGCATCCAATGAACTAGTCTTCGCTGCCGCACTGGCCCCACTTATTGTTGCAAGAGAGTTTGACTCTTTTCGTCGCCGGCTGTTTGGTGAGCATTCCGTGGAGCTTTCGCTGTTGCTGTTGCTGGTCGTGGCAGGGTGCGCTGTTGATGCAGTCTCAAATTTCGTCTTTTCTCGCTCGGATGCAGCGCCTGCACGGCCCTGCAGTTGGTCAGCTACGACAACGACCACGTCATCCGCAGAGCTAGAGCCCTTCAAAACTGCTTTCGGGGAATCTACACGGCCAGTGTTTCCATAGCTACTCGATCGCTGGTGGACTGGGTTTAGGCCACGAAACGACGTGCACTCGCACTCACTCTCGATCTCACCGTCTAGTGCCGTTGCTTTGGGCGTCACGCGAGGCTTCAACGCCGGACTTGGGGTGGACTGTGAGACACCAGCCGTTGCAGCAGCAAGCACAGGTACAAGGTTATTAGCACAATGGGCTACCCCAGGACTGGAGCTGCTGTTGGTAGTTCCTCCGTTATGGCTGAGCCTGTTGCCAGTGATTCTGGGTGAGCCTGTTGCCAGGGATGATGCCCTGACGTGCGGTGAATGTAGCAGTGGTAGCGACCTTCGTCTACCCTCTCCACTTGGTGGTCTTGTCCTTCTCTTGCTAGCTGTCGGCGTCCTGTAGAGTTGAAATAGACAATGGGGGGGGGAGAGAGAGAGAGAGAGAGAGAGAGAGAGAGAGAGAGAGAGAGAGAGAGAGAGAGAGAGAGAGAGAGAGAGAGAGAGAGAGAGAGAGAGAGAGAGAGAGAGAGAGAGAGAGAGAGAGAGGGGAGAAGGGGGGGGGGGGGGCGGAGAGACAGAGATAGATTGTAGATAGAAAGAAAGAGAGAGAGAGAGAGAGACAGTGTGGTGGTTGTGTGTGTGTGTGTGTGTGTGTGTGTGTGTGTGTGTGTGTGTGTGTGTGTGTGTGTGTGTACTGTGTGTGTGTGTGTGTGTACGGTGTGTGTGTGTGTGTGTGATGGTGTGTGTGTGCGTGTGCGTGTGTGTGTGATGGTGTGTGTGTGTGTGTGTGTGTGTGTGTGTGTGTGTGTGTGTGTGGTGTGTGTGTGTGTGTGTGTGTGTGTGTGTGTGTGTGTGTGGTGTGTGTGTGTGTGTGCATATGTGTGTGTGTGTGTGTGTGTGTGTGATGTGATCAATGTGCGGACGGAAACTGTCAATCACCAGCCTAAAGTATAGACGGACACTGCATTGCAACCTGGTCACGCGTTGCCAATATCGTGATAATCTGCTCATCACCTTATGTACATGTATGTGCGAGCGATTGAGACTACGAACATGGGATCAATTTTAAATGCATATGCACAATGCAAACATACTCAGAGATACTTTATAGGATCCTCTTCCTTTGACCCAGACAAGAGCACTTTCATTATGTTGAGGTCTTGTTGAAAGAAAATAGAATTTGTCAACTGACAACCGCTCTATTCAGTTGGGCGACGTCTTACTATTGGGGGGGGGGATTGTTGTTGTACAGTCATGCACATTGTAATCTACATGTACATGTACATAAGTATTATACACGCACGTCCATGGCCTTGTGAGTTGCAGGCATGTACATATCAGGGATGAATTTATCCGGTATCGCATCGCAGTTTGCTACGCAAAATCGATCTACTGCTTCTCAAAAAATTAATGAAAGTGACACGCAGAAAACTGCCATACATACATGTACATGTACAGGCTATTCATGCTTTTTGTAGCTTACGAGATTTTGCATAGGAAAAACTGCTATGCAAGAACATGGCAGTAAATTCATCCCTGTACATGTACATGTACGTGCATGTACTTCAAAAGGATGTCATTGTTCATGTGTACGACATGTGCATGTACAATGTACATGACAATTGTACATGCCTTGTTGAACATCATCCATTGACATCAGGGATTGCTAAAACAGTAAAAGTCCCAAAAGAGAAAGGACCAGGAAACTACCAGAGTGCTACACTAACACCACCAGTTACTGGACGATCAGCTCACGCGACTATAACTTGGAACCTTCCAAGTAATAGTTGAAAGGCAGGCGGAGCGCGCATCCAAGATGTGCTAGAACTGATTGGCAGTTAATTGTAGAACGGCAGGACCGTTGGTCAGTGTCGTGCAATGATTATGTTTCTGCATGAGCTGATTGTCCAGTAAGTTACTGATGGTGTTAGTGGACAGCATAGCGTACTTGTAGTTCCTTGGCCCCTTTTTCTTTCCTTTAGATTGCTAAACTGTCACGATATTATAACAATACGCCCGGACAGAAGAACCCAGTCACTGAGTGTAGCATTGCCATTGGGAGACCAGGGGATGACTGTGGATGGAGTGTGACCCGGCGGTGGGCCATATCGGCAGGAAGGGTTCCCATCGCCGGCACATCATGTAAAGTCATCTCCCCCAATCACCAAGGCTGGCCTAAAACTCTGTACTACAAAGTGGATATCCAGCGATTCCAATGGGACCATTTTATAGAAGCTCTCCACATGAACACGACCGTATGTTCTCAAAACAAGACAAACTCTATGTCGGCGAGTAGGTTAGACGTACAGCGCATGATCTCAACGTTCTCAAACGAATGTTTTCGTGTCATTGCTGGGGAGGCAACACGGCACGCGACACGGATAGAAGCAGCGAGCAAGCGCGACGATAACAGTTACTCACTACTACATGTACATAACTTAATACTACAAGTCATGTACATGTACATGAACTATACTGCTACAAGCCGTTATGTACTTATAGTATAGTCAGACCTGGCTAACACTGACGTATGTATACTGCAGGTTCAGTATTACACTAGCCATTCTTAGCTCCCTCCGTAATAGACTGTGTTCGCAGCCATCTTAGCTCATTTTCTTCCTGTTGAGGTAGCGCTTGTGTTTATTTTGCCCGTACAAGAGGCTTGGGACCACTGGTACTACTACTACTACTAGTGATAGCCTTTAGCGTCTCACAATCAGATGAACTTTAGGAGGCAGCAAACTTTGCGGCATGCAGCTAGCAGGCGAATATTTCACGACCACCTGCACTGAACGGTGTATGTCTTTGGGATGTGATTGGGTAATGTGTGGCATCTGCAATGTAAGTAACAGACACACAGCACATCATCGCCACATGTCCATGGTCCATGGTCTACTGTACAGGCATACCATGCACTAAAGGGGAGGGTTCGTGCCATTAGAGGTCTATTCAGTATTCACTCACCGTGGCTGCTCGTCCTGCTCCCGTGCACCATCCAAGACAGCAGCGCTGGCAGCAGCAGCAAGGCTAACGGAGTGAGGACGTAGAACTGACGGGGAACCTCTCAGAGACCCTGTTCCAACACCAACACCTGCAGCAGCACCACCAGAACAACCAGTGACAGTACCACCTACATGATCTGCACCGTTCCTGCCACTCAACTGCGGCATGGAGGCACGCTGAGAGCGTCGCACTGGAGCAGCAGCAGCAGCAGTGTCAGCGTCCTTAGCCGGTGAAGCGGCGGCTACAGCCTGTACAGGGGGAGAAGACCTGGAGGATGAGGCTGGTCGTGTCAGCTGTGACTCCATCTCCGTCCCTGTTGCCCCTGCCTCTGAGGCTGTTCCTGTTTGTTTCACTTCATTGGGAACGATCTGTACTGGTGTCTGACTACTGCTGCTGTTGCTGCTGTTGCTGGTTGCATGTCCACCTCTACCTACATGTGTATTACCATCACCACCATCTCCACCATCACCACCCTCTGTGTTGTTACTGGTAGTATCTGTACAGTTGAGAGCGAGAGTGATGGTGTTTTTCTGTGGTCCACTGCTAGCACCATTGCCAGGCCGTGAGCTGCCAGGGCTGTCTGGCGAGGACAGCACGCTGGTTTCTTTCATTCTGGCTTAGCAGCGGTGGTGGTGGTGCCTGGTGGACGTGCACGGGCTGTGTGATGTCGATGCTACACTGGCACTCACATTGGCTGTCGTGTTCCCGCGGACCTCTGTGCGTGTGTGTGTGTGTGTCTCTCTCTACGTGTGTCGAATGATGCGGTCTTGATCAAAACACTTCGCCGAGCCGGAGGTGAAGACGGACATTCCTTCGCGCCACACCACCCCACAGACTTGCACTTGCTCTACTAAAGTCGTAAATTAGTGTCGAGACTTTGCCCAAAGCTCACGTCCGAGTAATATCTCTCCAACTCTGCACTGCGTTGCGTCACGTAACTTTACACACCGTCGAAACAGTTGCTGTGAAACCTGAAATCACCACTAGCAATGCTTGCGCGATGTCCTACAGTACAGAGGAGGTTGAGCTCAGACGTAATGTTAGCTGTAGCGTCACACTTGGAAACAGTAGCACACACACACACGCGTATTACACTACTAGCACACTAATGCCAGGAGGCAGAATATACTACTCTGGTCTAGTCAGTGTAAGGGCTGCACTATCTCCCAGCGCACGGAGCAAGCGAAGGACACTACATGCAGGTCGATATGAGAATCTTCTCCAAGGTCAACATATAGCTCATTCTTCATTGGCAACTCATCTCGAAAATCATTCCGCGCCCAGTGCTTGAAGCAACAGCATTTGCATTCATTCGTCCAGACTGCTTGTTGATCTACATTAGATAAGAACTTCAGGATGCCATTGGGCACACAGGCACAGACACATGCTACAACCTGCACGTCAATCATGTCTTGATTCAGACTTTGAAAACTTGTCACGGACAAACACGCACTGACACTCATACACTGTACAACAGATCTGGCACTTGCAGCAAGGAGAGACACGACGGAGTTGTAATTGACACGTGACCGCCCCCTTTCGCTCCAGACCCAGGCTTACTCCGCCTTCAAACGGATACCTTTCTACATGTACACTGGCATGACAACACACATGACTCGTCATGAGTGCATACAGCACTAACGTTATCCATGTGGGGATGGATGATGCATCTCCGGATGTTCCTGTTTCCGAACCCCGACTTGTTGGCAACTACTACTACTAGTAGTAGTACTAGTAGCTAACACGGGTAACGGATAGAGACGGATCCAGCAGAGACTATCATGAATGGAGTTGTCATTGTGTGAAGATTGTCAAGTTTCAATTCCGTTTTCTTTAAAAAAAAATGTTTCACTGGTTTGAGGGAAAGACGCAAACGGGAACAAAAATAATTTGGTTTTGCTTTTTTTCTTTAGTTACTAGTATTGTGTCAGGTGACTCAGGTCAGTGATATTATGTTAAGACTCTTATTGCACACTACATGTAGCGTTATTCTTGAGTCGACTAGTCGTGTGCCACAATTGATACATGCAATGTTACATGGTCGTTCCTGTGCGTAGGTCTTGTAGTGTACTGGCAGCTTTTCCTTCTTCTTCTTTTTTCTCAGCTTCCTTTCTACTTGAAGTACATGTAAGTCCGCTATGCTCCCGAATAAAAGCGCAGCGACCGTTGTTGGACATTTGAATTCCAAATGAGTTGACAGCGACCGTCGTCAGTAAACGAGGTGTTGACAGCACCTGCGCACGATACACGTCATGCTGTACTAGTGTAGATCGCAGGAATGAACATTACATGCATCGATTCACGGTATGCTTCAGAAGTAGTTTGATAACAGCGCACAAGCATTGTACATTGGTTTTGCCATCTTTGTGTCTTGGTGTTCCAGATACAATCTACATGGACATGGCTGTATTGTCAAGGCGAATGTGTGAGCTTTTCTTTGCCACTTCACTGTACTTGGCATGAGTAGCCATTCCCAACTAAAAACCTAACAAGAACAGAAACGGACTCGGATGGAGAGCCAAGTTGTACAATCATGTAGTCGTAGTTCCTTGGTCTTTTTCATAAGAACAGAAACCGTTGCAAAACACGGCAATAAGGATGTACATGTACATGTACATTTATACAAGTACGTGACTTGAGAAAAATGCGATAGAGATAGAGAAAGGCAACTCCCTGATCAGGTGCAGATGTCAGATGATACGGATGACAAACTCTACCATCTTCCCCAGATATCCCTGCGCTGACAACGTTTGCCTGCATCATCAGCTTCACCTACATGTCCATGTCCATTGTACGTGTAGATAGGCCCTTCCCTGCTCTTATTGCGTAGCTAAACGCGCAGCAAGTGACCATGCATGATACAAGATGCCAGTCAAAAACATAACTGTTCTTGACTCATTGGCTTCAGCATATCTTCAGATGTTCTCGTCGGAAATACTGGCCACATGAAATGCAGTTTTAAAAGTTACTGCCGGGCCTTGTGCGTTCTCCTGGCGGCCTTGTTTCCTGAACGTAATTGATCCTATCTGCGCTCCATGTTACGCCGTAGAACAGCCGCTCACATCTGCACGTACAGTGAAACCTGTCTAAGACGACCGTTCAAGGGACCTTCAAAACGTGGTCTCCGTTACCAGATGGTCTCCTTATCCAGGGTCATTTGACTGGAAATAGCATCCCTTTGAGGCTTTGTCCCGGTTGCAGTGGTCTTCCAGGACAGGTGGTCGCCTTATCCGAGTGGTCGCCTTTACAGGTTTTACTGTACAATGTACTTGGTCATATCAATGTATGTACATGATACATGTATGTCCACATGGTATGACACATGATATGTTCATTTTAGTAGATACAATCCACAAAATATGTATTGTAAAGTGCGGTAAAGTAATGTCGCGTATACAGACCGGGCTTGTTCCTGTAGCGTAGAACAAGCTGATGTCAGTCTTGTACAATGCACTTGTAGATGTACATGACTGTACATCTACAATTTACATGTACATGTAAATTGTACCAGTAAATGAGACATGCTTTTAGACACTGCGGTATACATGATCGTAGTGCACTTTGGGCATACACACAGTCATGTACATGACTGTGTGTATGCAATGACCAATGCATGGCATGCAGTAGTATTCCGATGCCCGACCGACGGTTCTTGACACACAGCATTTACCACACCATCGATTCAGGTACACTAGTAGAGTAGTAGTACTAGTACTAGAAGTTGTGGACCCACAAGTCACAAGTCACAAGTCACAGGACCAAGAAGACAAAGAAGACAAGGGCCTAACAACATGTACACGTACACAGGTCTGAGGGCCCAGTGAGGGGAGAAGGAAAATGGGTCTCACACTACGCAGGGAAGGTCACACCTCATACGAAGTGCCAGTGAGTATTTTAATAGTACTCACTGGCAAAGAACAGTACAATAGACCAATCCCGAAAAGATTGTCTGGGTTCGAAAGGGGGCATGTCAACTGAGAGTACACTGTACAACACATACATGGCACTACCTGATCAGCATGCGGCACAGGACGTGTTTGATAGTTCGCGTGTGAATGCGAGGGTAAGTACACGGTTTTCTCGTTAGTTGCATGCAAGAGAGACGATGCGACAGAAAGCAAAGCCCTTTGTAGTTTTCTCTCTCGCACTGGTAATGGTCTGCTGTTGGAGTTGAAATGCTAAGACATAATCCTTGTTTCGCTCTTCTGTGTAGTGTGAAGAGGTCAACGAACATGTAGAGCTCACTTTGATGAAGTAGGCAAGGCTGTGAGCGCTGTGGCTCAAAGCGATAGGCCCTAAATCTTACGAGATATTTCGAGTGCTATTGTTTGTTGCGAGCGCTCCGTCTTCGATGAGTTCTGCCTCTTTCCTGGCAGCTGCCTCCTATAGGACCAACCACGAAGTGACTGTACTCATCTGCAGCCGATCAGTGTTATATTGCACAAGAAGATATCGTTTTCGCCAAGCCAGTGCCCCGCCAAAGACCATCGCCGTGTCACACCGTCGGAACGAGTTCATGATGAGAAACATCATTCGCGCGAGCGTGATGAAGAACTATTTCGAAAGACAACATAGTCTTTACCCCCGAGACGACAACTATGCGCACGTCCTGCAAGGGGAGAATGTCACCAGCGACATCAACGAAGACGACGGCAGTATTTCGGATACCTGGAGTCAGCGGAGGTCGTCAAGCTCCTCCGCGACCCGGTACATGTACAATAGGTGACATATGTCGACACCAGCTTGCGGAAACACAGCATACCAGGTACACTGTAGTAATATTGCGAGAGTTTGCGGAAGGAGTCCAAGTCGGGAAATCCATCAGCTCCAAAAGCTACCTGTAGGTGGGCGATGAGAGTCCAGCTTCAGGCTACAACAGTCAGGACTTGTAAATAGTTGAACTTTGTGAAGCGGCAGATCGAGTTAGTTTGCTGAAATCGTAGCCTGTTGCAGTATGTCGGCGCTATGTAGCTTGCATTTTTACGGAGAGTCCATCGCCACGCGAATGTTTCTCTCCTCACCGAGAGCTTGCTGGCCTCCAAACTCCGTCAGGGTCTGCCTAAGGTACCGAAGGTCCTTTGACTAGCTGCTGGCAGGACTCCATCAAATCCTTTAGCTTCAGCTCGGCGAGCAAAAGTCTCTCTCTCCTCCGCCATGAGCTGACACACACAAACTGAATACAAAACGATGCACTTCACACGTGCTGGCTTGCACGCGTGCCCCCTTTCACGAACCCAGACAATCTTTTCGGGATTGGTCTAAATAATAAAAGTGTAGACCTCCCTAGTAGTACTCAGTGGCACAAAACACAGCAGAGCTGATCAACAGAACACATCATGGATCACGAGAGTGTCAGTCTCACAGATGGTGGCAGAAACAATAGAATGGTCCGAGGACGCTGGGTTCGCATACATGTAGTTGTGGCATTATATGTACCGTGAGGTTGGACGATCTGAGTTGCATTCGTTGTTGCTTCATTTATTTTAATTCGCAGGATCAAATGGGTAGCAAGCCCGATGCATGAGAGCGAAAGTAGTTTGTGCGTGCATGCAAACATCATAGAAGCAGGGTAGAGAATGCGAGGAGGTGAAGTTCAGAAATTACGTGTGTATTTTCTGCGGTCCATCTATCGATCTACAGTTTTATTAAGTCCATCTATCGCTCCTGCTCATCTGCCACGCAGCAGCACAATTATTTGTGGCGTTAAATGTGATGTGACTTTGTCCCACGCGTGGTCAAAAGTCGTCATACCCATGCACCGCTTATAACCGACCATGTAGTGCTGGCTTATCGACGTCATTGAATACAGGTTCTTTGAAATGAAGTTGCTTTAGAGCGACCGGGACTATCCATGCCAGCCAGTACGTTTACTTGATGGGTGTAAAACCAGCATCCAAATATTAATTATACCATTACTGTTGTCTGATGCGTGGAACTCGGAGTTGCAACCCAATTTTCATCTTCTGAAGAATCTTGAGTCGTGTTGCCAGTACACCACACTCCATTATTCACCCCAGTGTCTGGAGATAATGTGGATTTTGTAGAAAAAAGAAAAGAAAAAAAGAATCATTCAAGAATAGTGGTTATCATACACGTACATGTAGTTCTTGTCTCTCTCCCGAGAGGTCTTCCATGCACCGCGCATTGGACTTGATCTCACGTGCTGTCATCGAAGAAAGTCTCGAAATGACATCCAAGAACCCCTAGGTCTTGGCCAGGGTTGCCCGCTGACAAGTATTTTTCTCGAGTCGACTTGTGAAAATCTTGGACTGAGCGCGCACAGTGCCGACTCGTAGTAGACCACCTCGATGAACAGCCTGATCGATCGTCCCCAAGACATGTCTGCGCACTGGCTATGTGCGTGCATGACAATGCAATTACATGTATAATTTTTATACTTCGGGGATGACCCAGATCAGAGGCAAGCATCCTATCGAGCGGTTCTCGAGTACATGTATAATCGCTTAGGGCCTGGTCAGACTGCGGCAAAATCGAAATAATCCTAGGATTATAATCCGAATCTCCATAGTAACTTGCCGCCAGAGCGGCAAAAGCGAGAGTTGACGCTCCAAAAAAAAAGCAAGAACGGACCACGCTTTTCCGCTCCAAACAGGATTTGACGCTGATACGCCATTGACGCTGATAATCACTGATTTTTTCATCTCGATATCGAGGAGCTAATTGGCCACGGACAACACCAAAACTCATATGGATGGTTGCAAGATTGCACTGAAGGTGTTGGCGATCCCCAAGGTGAAGGAATTTGACGTCGTTCGTGGAGATTACCACTTGACGCTCGAAATGAAATTTGAATTTTCACTCTCCCCACATGTGTAGTGTGATCGCGATTCAAATTCTGGACGCTGTTCTGTTTTCGTCAGGCAACCAAAATTTGCCGCAGTCTGACCAGGCCCTTAGTGCGTGAAACTCGGAGTTAGAACACTTTTTTTTTTTCATCCTCCATATTCTTGTTGGAACTAACTTACTACATGTACAGGCACATTGTAGCTCTGCCTTTCGCTCAGTTTCGGTATTGAGCACTGTATTGGACAGCCTGGAACCTCTCTGTTTTTAGTATTTTTGTACATGTTTACAATAGCGGGAATTCCCAAATTTCAAACAATGATTCAACCGCGGTGATTTAACCGGTTGTCACTGTTCTCTCCTGCCTTTGTGTACCTGTACATCATAGTGTGAACCCGGGTACATGTACATGACTGCATAATTATTATTATACAATAGTTACAATGTCACTCATGGAAGGATCCATGGGCTTAAATTAACGCATCTGTCAATGAAATCCAGGCAGAAGAGCCAACAAAAGGCATCTCATTATTGTTAGAACGTATCGCAGTAAGAACAACTACGCAAGCGCAGCACATTTTTCCACAAGCATCAGCCATTTTTTCTTGTATAGAGCCACTTCAAAACAGTCAGAAGTATCAATATTGGCGGTTCTTTAGATCATTTTTAATATTGTCAATCCATCTAAGATGGAGTCGGCCATGTGGGCGCTTGATGTCCCGGGTATTAATTGCCATCTCCAGTGCTTGGTAAGACGCTGAAATAGGTCCTTCACGAACAACATGGCCCAGCCAGAGCAGTCGACGTCTGCGACAGATAGTGCTGACAGAGACTGGGTCTTGTCGCATGACTGTATGTGCAATAGCAATGTGTTCGCACCGTTTACATCATTACATGTCCATGTAGATGGACTCGGATGGAGAGCCAAGGATAATGTTTTACAGTCGTCCCTCTCTAATCTGGCACTTGTTTATCCGGAACCCTTGCCAACCGGCGCACTTTCTGACGAAACCGATTTTTTTCGTTCAATTCCTCCATCTTAATCCGGCACTTGAATTCCGCCTCCGGCAGTGACTTTTTGAAACGAATCACTCAAACTGCACGTAGTTTGATTTCATAATCCGGCAGTACAGGTGCACTCCTTGCCAGGCCAGGCTAGGCCAGTCTGGTCAATGTTGTCCAGGAGACAACGGCTAAGCAGTCAACCATACTTTCTTATTTTAGCAAGGAGTAGTGTCCTGCCAATTTTCAGGTGTGTGTGCGTGTGTGAATATGTTCTCTGTTTTACTTTATCACTTTATCACTGTGTATGTTCCTGGAGAACAATTGAGAATATAAAGCCGTGCACCAAATACTGGGGTCGACACGGAAAAACCCTGCGTTTTGACGTATGATACATGCATGCAATTGGGTAGGGCCGGGTCAGAGGGCAGGATTTCTTAATCCAGCACCCTCGTTAATCCAGCAGAAAACGCCGTAGCAAAAGGTGCCGGATTAGAGAGGGACGACTGTAGTAAATAAAAGGACCAAGGGACTACTACAAGTATAAACTGAGAAGTTGCGACTTTGGCGATAATACCGGTAGTCATTAAGTTGATTGTTCCAACTAGGACACACGCTTCTTGCCGAACTTGACACTTGACTGACTCACGACTGCCATCCGGAGCACACGAGGAGCACGTCGCACCTTCCGCTCGGCAAACCTGCAAGAAAGCACCACTCCCTGCTCAATACACAGCGTTTCGGGGAATTCACCCCTCATCAGTTGAGCTTGAGTAGGCTGAGGAAGATTGTGCCTGAAAAGCACCACTTATATACTGCTCTCCAGGCCAAACCATCACCAGGGATACAAACTTACAGAGACGCTTTGCTTCCAGCGCGACAAACACCTCATGAAGCCCCAGGTAGCAGCGTGAGTCAGAGTCACTCATGGAGTTGTGCTAAACAGACGTTGAGAGCCAGTATAGCATTGGCCACGAGTTGCTCGAATACTCTGGGGACGATTTTCAGAAGAGACATTGGTCTGTAATTTCCAGGGTCAGACCGCTCGCCTTTCCCCTTGTACAATGTTGTTACTGATGCCAATTTCCAATCTCGTGTATAACAGGTGTCTTCTAGGCTCTTGTTGAAGAGGTAAGCAAGAGATTCACATAGCCCTGCAGTATGTTACCTGAGGATGGGAACAAGTTCGGGATCTGATGTTGCTTTCCTTGTGCTTAGGATAAGTTAGGTGTTTTAGGGTATTAAACACATGGGTCAAGCTTATCGGACTGAAACGGAATTTCTCAGCTTCTGGCACACTTTCAATATTTGAGGGTAAACTTGTATGGACGTTTGTTGAGGTACACTGGTACACTAGTACACTGTTCAGCAAAATGGGTGCTAAGCATTGCTACTTTCTCTTCCCAGGTTTCTGTTGTTGAGGCGTTCCTACATAGGTTTGGGATTTGGGATTGGACATGGTTGATCTGGCTTTCGCTTTCTTCCACCAGTGATATGTGCCCCGACAGGAATGGGCTTCAAGCCCACAAGGCAGTTGTCGGTGCTGGTTTTCGGAGGCTCTGCACACTTCCAGAGGGTAGAAGTTACGGGCCAGCTTGTACACAGCATGGCGAGCAGGGTACTGTGGGTGCCTCAGAAATTGTCGATATAGACGATTCTGTCTCAATTTTCAGCTTTATTTAGATGTGCATGCCATGGCTTCTTCTTATGCCTGTTGGCAACGAACTTTACTTCCATACTTTGCACTTGTAAACGAGAGTCATAATATGGTCGAGCCACACGGTCCACACGTGGTCTATAAACGTCACCCTGGATCCGTTCTAAAAGAGGATATCTCAGCAGAAGGGTCCTGAACAGAGTGGTCAAAGCACGTCTTGTCCGTCATCCATTTACTCTCCTTGCTAGGCACTGGCTCGTTCTGCGGTCTGGGGGTAGCTAAAGAGAGAACTGTGATCTTTGGCCAATGGTCTGGAAGGGGTGGGAGGGTAGCTTAGGGCTCGGATAACTTGTTTCCAACGCAGTGAGTAACTCATCGCTTCTCGCTCCAAAAGCACTGGTATTCCTTTGATGTGCAATCATTGATTTACATGTACACTGCTTGTTCTTTCACTGTATCTTTTGTACAGCATCTCTCTGTTTCCCAACACATTTTGCACATTTTCTCATTTTCCCAACTCCAATGTACATGTGTATATACACAAATAGGAGATCCCCCCGATAGGCGTCAGCCTTTGGGTAATCCTGAAATAAAGATTATTAATTAAAGGTGTCGCTGTCGGGAAGGTCCAGGAAGACAGTTCTTTTCCGTATTTCCTGGGGCGATAAGCCGCCCAGGGCTTATGATATCGATCTGCTTCTTCTCGTTCGACTGCTCTTCATTCATCTCACCCTCAAAAAGTCAAATCCATCTTCTTCCTCTGCTTCCTCCTCAATCCTCATCCGGCGAACTCCAAGCTGGTGCCCGTGACCTGGTTACCCCGCGTGCGCATTGCGCAACTGCGTGTGAAAATCACAGTACTTATACGCACGACATCATGCGTACCGATACCGCAGTAGTACTGTCCGCGCGCGATGCGCGATCCGGCAAAAACAAAAAGGGTAAGGCCAAACTAAAGAAGGTGTGTGGTTCGACTCACCCGACCGACCGTACAATTTCAGCCCGACCGTAACTTTTTTTCGGCGGGCTGTCGTGTGACTGACGTAGACCCGGGTGCTCGAATCAGAAACGATTTGACAGGTGTGAAGTTTCTCATCTGTAAATCTCAACAATGTCAGAATATACTTTTGGAGAGGCGATGGAACAGTGAAGGGAGTCTGGCTTGACCCACCCAACAGGAATTCAGAACCTGGGTGCGCTACAACACAAGCTACAGTACGCAGTAAAATGGTCGTATTTCCTTCGGATTTTTTATTTGAAAATTGGGTGCTCGAATCAGAAACAGCAAACTCGTCAGATCGTCTCCGATTCAAGCACACGGGTCTACCATCGTCTACGCTTGGTGTGGCAGTTGAGGGCAGGTAGTAGTAACTAACTTATTACTTCATTTTTGAGAGCAAAATGGTCAGTGGAGCCGCAGATTCAGCAGGTCTTTGGCAGCACCGTACAGGAGACCCACATCCTCGAATCAAGGACCCAGCAAAAAGTGGGTCGTGAGTATTTCAAAAACCGTTTACCGGGCAGCTCTGAAATTTGGCATACCGTTAGCGGGCCGTATGTTGATGGTATTTGTGAAAACTAAACGAAATCGGAACAAGTTTAGGTACAATTTCAGGCTGTTTCTGTTTTGGTACCCTGTGTCTCATTCGAGCACCCGGGTCTACGTGGACTGAACACGTCCACGTCTACGTGCTGTGCGGCGTGAGTCTGCGGACGCAGGCGGCTCCTTTTGGACTTGACTTGTAGTTGTACTGCAGTGCAGTGCAGTGAGTGGTACGACTGCTGCCTTGTGCTGGTAGTAGAGTCTACTCGATACGCGTATACAGTGTATTTACATGTACTAAAAAATATATTAAAAAAAAAAATCCGCCCGCCCGCCCGTAAAAAAAATGTCCATGTTAGTCGAACCACACACCATAGTTTGGCCTAATTTTAAAATTTATAGTTCGGCAATCAAATTAATTATTCGTTCTCGTTTTTGTTGGTTGTTGAGTGACGAATGGCGATGAAGGTTCTGTGCTTGGTCCTTGCTTTCGCAGCTGCGGCTCATGCCGTCAGCTTGGAAGACGATCAGGAATGGATTGGTTTCAAATTTGCCTTCGGCAAATCCTACTCCAGCCGTCAAGAAGAGCTTCTCCGTCGTAATGTGTTCCGTAAGAATCAAGAACTCATCCAGGAAACGAACCAGAAGAAACTCGGATTCACTGTTGCCATGAATCAGTTTGCTGATCTGACCAAGGACGATTTCGCTCGCTCTGGCCTGGCACAGCCTGAGGCTAACAACTACAAGCGCACTGGTGGAGCGTTCCTGTTCCCTGAGAATGAGGATCCTGCAAATCTCCCTAATGAAGTTGACTGGCGTAAGCACGGTTACGTCACCGCGGCCAAGGACCAGATATTGAGAAAGTGCGGCTCCTGTTGGGCTTTCGCTGCTACTGGCGCCCTCGAGGGTCAGCACTTCCGCAAAACTGGGAAGCTGGTTTCTCTGAGTGAGCAGAACTTGGTGGACTGCGCCTCAGCTGAGGGCGACGCTGGCTGTCGTGGCGGTCTGCCCAGCTACGCTTTCACCTACATAGCCATCAACGGCGGAATCATGTCCGAGGCTGACTATCCGTACAAGGCCGTGAAGGGTAACTGCTCCTACAACCGCAACCGTGCCGTGGCGCACGATATCGGCTGGGTCCGTTTGCCAGCAATGAACGAGACCACTCTCAAACAGGCTGTCGCTACGATCGGGCCTGTTGCTGTTGCCATCGATGCCAACGACCCTCTGTTTTGGAGCTACAAGAGTGGAATTTTCAACAGTACATCCTGCGGGAGCGGTCGCCAGTATCTTACTCACGGTGTGCTTGTCGTAGGTTATGGCACGCAGGATGGCAAGGACTACTGGCTCGTCAAGAACTCCGTCGGTACGTCGTATGGACAGGACGGTTATATCAAGATGACGCGTAACGCCGACAACCAGTGCGGAATCGCCACGCTGCCGTCATACCCGGTTGTTTAACCGCTGCTGCATTCACAACACCTGCATTCAGCTGAGAAACTGATCGGATTCATCAACTTCTCTCGCTGACATTTTCTTCTGCGCATTTGTAGAATTGCTGTTGTAAACTTTATTTATTTTGTTAGGTACATTTTAATTGGGTATCATAATGTCAGTTGCTTCGAACAAGAAGATGATGAAGACCTTGAAAAACTGCTGGAGACTGTTTGCATGATTTTCCCGCCATAACTAGGGTGTTGAGCCCCCGGGGCAAGTCAAGTACATTGTACTATAGGCGACAAGCCTCTGGGTCATCCTAATAAAGACATTATTATTACAACCGTACACACTGTGACACTGTGACACTATGATACCAGCTCTGCATAAAAGTTCATGAACTTTGTAAAGTCATACTCGCATAAATCGTAAATCTGTCCCCCTGGAAAATCGCGGGAAAATTCAGAAATTGCGGGCGAAAAAGAGTGGAAAATGTGGGCCAGACATGCATGATGGTAAATGTGCGGAAACGTTAAACTGCAGTATCTTACAACGATATGGACCACAAAAACGTGAATGGAGGATCAAGCAAGGAATTTCGAAGCGCAAAGGAGTTGTATGCATATTCCATTAGTCCTATTGGTATTGTTGCTAACGGCTTTTGTTGACGTCACTTCTGTCATTTCATTGTATCGTATTATATTACTCTTCCGACATCAATCCTGAATGGCATAAGCGAAAATGGCACCCCCGCCACCTACGCGGACATGCTTTTAATAATAATAATAATAATAAAGAACAGTGCGATGTCAAAGTTTGGCCCTGGGGACAAAAGTTCACAGCCACGCGCTTTCCGTACAACAAGAGTACACGTAGCAGCGCACAGAACAAGACAGTGAGAGTGGGCCATGGCATGGGCTTAACTGAAAATTGAGGCAAAATGAAGAAAACTGCACGTTTTCCACGGAAAATGCTAGATTCGCGGACACGCACACAAAAATCGCGGTATGTGTTACGGCCGTTGATGGGGACCGGTAAATGTACATGTACTACAAGTACTGAAGTAGAAACATAGCGTGGGCTGTACCTGCCAAGCATGGGCCAACTTGCCCCCCCCCCCCCATAAGAAAAAAGGTTACGGCCATCTTTGATGCATACCTGGTACCAAGCAGGGAGTCGTAAAATACCGGTATTTTACGACTCCCTGGTACCAAGAGTACATAACCAGTTGTACCAAGAGTACATAACCCCCCAGAGTGTGCAACGCTGATCCAGCTCTGCATAGGGTCTTGGTCGAGCGGAATCGGATCTTTGCGTCATAATACCGTACACATCTGAGGGGAACCCGGGGAGTCGCGGGTACTCTCGGATCAAAAACAATGGTGCCCTGCCTCGAGACCGGCCTTGCGCTGGTGTGGAGTGTACGCATGACATCAGAAGATCCGATTCCGCTCGACCAAGACCCTATGCAGAGCTGGATCGGCGTTGCACACTCTGGGGGGGGGGGGGGGGGTATGTACTCTTGCTTATACACTCTTGCTTGTACCTGCCATTGAATGTTCTTGTGTCCGTCACCGTGTTCATTTGTAATTTCTATTCTGAATTCCCCAAAGGCTTCTCAGTGTGGGCCGATACACAATCATGTAGTCTTACATGCAACTTAGTGCAGGAAATAGTCTGACCTGCTGTCTTTTGCTGGTAGGCAGGGACAAGCAATAATTTCGCGCTTGCATGGGCCACAGTACGTCACCGCGGCAACACGGCCCAAGTGAACAGAAGGTAAGGAAGTAAGGGCGCCCGTACACACGCATACGCACGCAGATGGGTGCAGACTCGCACGCAGATGCACATACAGACCCGCAAAGAAGCATGCGGAAAGGGAAACTTGACATCCGGACCGGGTGCCACACCCCCCCCCCCCCAACCAACGCGCACACATGCACACACAAACACACGTACAGAGACAAACCCGGACACGAAAACGCCCACACGCATGGGCACAGTGACAAACGGATGCACACACACGCACGCACGCGTGCGAGCGCACACACATACACACACACACACTCGGACACAAGCATACATGCAAACACACGCATACATGTCGTGGAACAAGGGAGTGCATGACCACGGACGCGCAGACAATGGGGCACCCGTACACCCAAGGAGGCAGGTCTACGCGCCCACATGCCGCTCCACTCTGACCAGCACAGGACACGCACTTCCCCACACTCAACTGAACACATTGCCATTCATGCTATCATCTTTTATTATCAACAAGGTCGTGCATTGTCTTCCCCACCGCACGACTACGCCGAGCTGGACATGTACAGAGGCACAAAAGACAACAGGATATGTTTCAGGATCAAATGGTGCTTCACAAACATTCCGCCATTGTCAACTATTAGTTCTACTCCATGGCCCGCACCCTTGTCGAAGTTCACAAGCAGCCGGTGCGGGTATTGGTGAAGGTGTCTTGTACCACACCCTTCAACGACCCCACTGTGCACACACAGATGTGGATTACTTAAAGGGGAAGTATACCCTAAAATCAAATTTTCACCAGTTGTAGTCTTCTGGGTGCTGAGTCGAATGGTCTTGGTCCGAGGAAGCTGCGACGCTCCCTTCCTACTTGAATCCCAATCGAACTCGCGCACTTCCACCGAAACTGGGTGACTGCGCCCTACTAGATGGGGATTTGTATGCAAAATGTCACTAAAAGCGCCATTTCGTTCTTATAAAAGCACGGATGACCGCGATTGGCCCATATGTTGTAGTCTTTTGGACGCTAAGTCGACTGGTTTTGGTCCGAAAAGGCTGCGATGCAGCGTTACTCCTTTATTCCCAATCGAACATGGTTGAAGAAGCGGTCACGTGGTCCTGGGTGCCCAAATCACCTGGTCACCGCGCCAGCAGGCGACAACTTTCACACCAAGGTTCAACTCGAGTTCAACTCGAGTGACAGGACTGCACCCAAAAAAGGTCAAACAGGCTAGTAAGTTGTACCCTGCAGGCACGGTGACCAGCTGACTGGTGTACGCAGGACCACGTGACCGCTTGTTCAACCATGTTCGATTGGGAATAAAGGAGGAACGCTGCATCGCAGCCTTTTCGGACCAAAACCAGTCGACTCAGCGTCCAAAAGACTACAACATATGGGCCAATCGCGGTCATCCGTGCTTTTATAAGAACGAAATGGCGCTTTTAGTGACATTTTGCATACAAATCCCCATCTAGTAGGGCGCAGTCACCCAGTTTCGGTGGAAGTGCGCGAGTTCGATTGGGATTCAAGTAGGAAGGGAGCGCCTCAGCTTCCTCGGACCAAGACCATTCGACTCAGCACCCCGAAGACTACAACTGGTGAAAATTTGATTTTAGGGTATACTTCCCCTTTAACACACTACAAACCACGATGATAGTGGGAGGTATTTGTAACAAATAATTTTGGGTTTTCATTAGTTTTAGTCATAACTGCTCATCATGGGAAACACATAAACACACACACACACACACACACACACACACCACACACACACACACACACTGTGACACACACACACACACGCGCACGCACAAACACACACACTCACACACACTGTGACACACACACACGCGCGCGCACAAACACACACACCCAAATATACACACCTGACCTTTGACGCCCATCGCCGGAGGCGATGATAGCAATGCTACGGCAGAAGCCATAGCAACTTGTGCAGGGATTACACCATTCAACAGCTTTCAAGGCTGAAGAATTGACCGTCACTACTCAGCCTGGTCTACACCATACAGCTATTTGGAGTGACATTTTCTGGCCAGTGAATCCCTTTTTTGGTCTTTTTCATTTTTTTCTTTTTTTTTCCCGCACACACATCACACCACATACTCCGGCATGCACTGGCTGTTGGTACCACCCAGGAGAATGAAAGAAAAGTCAGGAAGAGTCTGAGAAAGAGAAGAAAGACGTGTGTGACCATAATCGTCGGGAATCGAACCCGCAATCTATCGATTGGAAATCGCTGCACATACCACTGCACCATATACACACACATACACATACATACACACACAAACACACGCACCTTGACCTTGGCCTTGACCTTGCCCATTGCGTAGCAATGATAGTGCATTGTTATTTTTCCAGTCCACGACAGAATGACTGATGGCGTTTCAGGTCGCCGCTTGGACGGAACAAGCGGCCGCAGACGCAACCGTAGCCAGCAGCAGAGGGTGCCTTGGGTGGTCGACGGGGAATGGTACGCCACTCCGGACGATTCAGGGCTGCATCTTACCATCCACATGTTGGTATCGGTGGCTCAACCGACGCAAAGTCATCCATAATGACTTCCCTCCACCTCTTGCGTGGACAATGCGCGGGGCGCGGGGCAGGCAGTTCACCGAAGAGAAGGTGATCTTCCATCCGTGCCACGTGTCCAAGCCAGCGCAATCGCCGTTCCCGTAAGATGTGACCAATGTCCTCAGGCCCACCAAGGGTCTTTGCACGGGCACACACACACACACACACACACACACACACACACACACACACACACACACACACACACACACACACACATATACACACACACACACACACACACACACACCTTGACCTTGACCTTGATACACGTTGCCTTGATAAGTTACACCGGTCCCCATCAGGGTAGCGGGTGGAAGAGGCTGGGGAGCAGCACTCCTGATGGCGTGCTAGATGGTGACGTAGTCGGAACTTTCTTTGGCAAGGGCACTCAAACGGGAAATCGGCCCTTTCCGACACTGTCCTTCGGTTCGTGCGGACGCACTTGTGTCTGGCCAAACTGCTGCTGGACTTGAAACTCCGGTGACATGTGCTGCACTGCGGAGTGACTGGGTTGGCGGGGGTGCTAGGAAGCAGGTCCGTGATCGCACCGATGGGTAGCCAATCCACCTGGACTAGGTACACAACACACACACACACACACACAAACACACACACACACACACACACACACACACACACACACACACACACACACACACACACACACACACACACACACACACACACACACACACACACACACACACACACACACACACACACACACACACACACACACACACACACACACACACACACACACACACACACACACACACACACACACACACACACACACACACACACACACACACACACACACACACACACACACACACACACACACACACACACACACACACACACACACACACACACACACACACACACACACACACACACACACACACACAACACACACACACACACACACACACACACACACACACACACACACACACACACACACACACACACACACACACACACACACACACACACACACACACACACACACACACACACACACACACACACACACACACACACACACACACACACACACACACACACACACACACACACACACACACACACACACACACACACACACACACACACACACACACACACACACACACACACACACACACACACACACACAACACACACACACACACACACACACACACACACACACACACACACACACACACACACACACACACACACACACACACACACACACACACACACACACACACACACACACACACACACACACACACACACACACACACACACACACACACACACACACACACACACACACACACACAACACACACACACACACACACACACACACACACACACACACACACACACACACACACACACACACACACACACACACACACACACACACACACACACACACACACACACACACACACACACACACACACACACACACACACACACACACACACACACACACACACACACACACACACACACACACACACACACACACACACACACACACACACACACACACACACACACACACACACACACACACACACACACACACACACACACACACACACACACACACACACACACACACACACACACACACACACACACACACACACACACACACACACACACACACACACACACACACACACACACACACACACACACACACACACACACACACACACACACACACACACACACACACACACACACACACACACACACACACACACACACAACACACACACACACACACACACACACACACACACACACACACACACACACACACACACACACACACACACACACACACACACACACACACACACACACACACACACACACACACACACACACACACACACACACACACACACACACACACACACACACACACACACACACACACACCTCAGACCTCAGACATGCCCATCGCGTAAGCGATGATAGCGAACAGCTATGTTAGACATAGCAACTTGTGCTGGGATTACACCATTCAACAGCTTCCAAGGCTGATGAATTGACCGCCACTATTTTCTAGCCTGGTACATGGTGTCCACCACACAGCTGATTGAAGTGGCTTCACACACACACACACACACACACACACACACACACACACACACACACACACACACACACACACACACACACACACACACACACGAGCACACACACACGAGCACACATACACACGCATACACACACGAGCACGCACACGAGCACCCACACGCACACACAAGCACACACGGCAAGCACACACACACACACACACACACACACACACACACACAAGAGCGCACACACACACGAGTACACACCAGCACACACACACACACACGAGTACACACACACACACATGCGAGCACACACACACGCGCATACACACACGAGCACATACACGCATATACACGCATATACACACACGCACACGAGCACCCACACTAGCGCACACAGACTCACACATTTTTACGCACAAATACTTCCACGTTGTGTGTTGTGTAAAAATGAATGATAAAAGGATAAGACGCTAGTGAAAGACAGTCCAGTACTGTCAACAACACCACCAGGGGGCAACTAACCACGTGTTTTTACAGTGCACCACGTGGACCGTGTAGAATGTACTTCATTGCTGGTAAGATGTGTTCTCATGACTGATACGTCTGGTGATCTGTCCAAGATTTGATCTGTCATAAGAGCTGTTGATGATTATTTGATCTGTCATGAGATCTGTTGATGATTTGAAGTATTGCAGCGGCAGGCAGTATGAGAATACGCATCATCACTGATCAGCTACAGTCATGCACAATGATGCAGTGAGGACAGTAGCACTGTCTCCCATACTGACATGTATGCACTAGACTAGCAGAATGACAGAGAAATTCTCTATCATTACCCAGGTCACCGGCATTGCTAAACTATTCACTTGCATCTGTGTACAGTAGGTTAGTGGTGTAATCATCTACTGATCTGCTAAACTGTTAATCCTACAACTGACAGTGGAAACATCTTTACAGGACAACGCTCATCCTCGCCTACGTCACTATGTACATTTCACCACACACAGTAGG
>NW_027044791.1:0-3000 GCF_964019385.1 Sycon ciliatum | reverse complement strand
TCCAAAAAAATGGATGGATTTGCAACAATTATAATAAAAAATAAATCATGCTTTCTTTGATCATTCGAACTAAAAATAATTACTTTGACTGTTTGGTTCATTTTCAGATCATATTCAGCAACATTATTACTATACAATTATGTACTTGCATTTCCATTCTTGTTCCATGAAGTTCTGATTAAGTTGCAATCCCCTTGAACAGTTTGTGGGAACAATCACTTGACCAATTCAGTATGGCGACTGCAGGAATAGCAGGCCTCTGTGGCCCATCGTTTGAGGAATCTGGATTGTCTATTGAAGAGGTTGCAGGTCGTGGCAGAGCGATCATCGCCAAGCGTCCCTTCAAGGAGGATGAAACGCTGTTCATCGAATCACCTCTCATGTCGTGCCAGTTCTCGTGGAATCGCGAGTACAAGTACTTGGCGTGCGAGTATTGTCTACGCTCTCTGGAGACTGCAGAGGAGATGGCATGTCGCCTCAGCAGCCAGCCTAGTATTGACTTGCCCCTCTCCGCTGACTGCTGTGAATCCAAACCCAGTACGTACGTGAAATGCCCTGACTGTGAAGTAAGTAGTGCCGTAGTGCTGACCGCTCCCTGGTCGCTAGAAAATGTACACATGAACATAAACAGCCAGAACTGCATAGCATTGTCCACATAGCAATGGGAAACCTTGCAGACTACTAGCAAACATTTCGACTGCAAGAAAAGGAAAATTCAAAAATTAAACAATGCACCTCTTCACTAATGACAGCCAATGGCCGACATGTTTCAAATTTCTCTATTTCTAGTGCCGAGTCGATTGTGCAGAGAGTGTAGTCAACGCAGCGGGCACGTGCTTTGGTTGGGATCAGGCAAATCCAGTATGCCGCCTTGGCATTGCCCACGTTTACGTGGTTCCCACCGCAATTACGCCGTGTCAGCGACTCTTAATCCAACAGCGTTTATTCCAGCTACTAGTGCTTAGTGGTCCGGATTTCTAGAGGTGGCTACTGTACAGCTAGACATAGTGTACAATAAGTCAATAACACCTGGGTTGCAACAACAGCTAGAACAACAACAGAAGCAGCAGTAGCAACAGCTCTCAACAAGTAGTAGCTACCGGTGTGTCCCCACAGTGTGCTAGAGTATGGATCGTGTTGCTGCTGCTCATGGTCTTGTTTCTAGGTCCAGTACTGCTCTGCCCCATGTCAACAAATGGCTGCTGAACGCTATCATCGCGGTGTGTGCGAGGGCAGAATGGATGCACAGCGTCGAGAACTGTTTTCCGAGTTGAAGGAGACATGGAGGTAAAGGTTACAGCTTTGCTATTAACGGGTGCATTGCTGTCAGTTGTGTATTGCATGTTTGTGACAGATGATGTTGGCTTTGTACTTTTAAAATGTAGTCGCCTTCAAGTTTGATTGTTGAAGAACATTGCTGTTGTTGGAGATGCCTTTGCTGCAGTTTGCAATCAATTTTATTTGAAGTACCATAATTTCCGACTCTGTTTGCTCATAATGCTAATTGGGCAGGTGTATACTTCCAATGTTTGGCCCAACGTTGACTTGTGCTTGTCATTGCTCGTCCACAGGAATATGCATTATCCACCAGAGACGACCAACATTGAAGTGCTGGCAAGATGTTTCTCTGCTCCTGCTGAGGTTAGTCTGGATAACTCAGGTCTGCTGCATTCACTCGTGCATGCTACGTAACGCATGTATGATGATGCGTGATTTGCTTGCTCATCTGCTATGTACTGTGCTGCGTCATTCTGGCTACATGTACGGTGTTGGAAAATGACTATCCAGATCGAGGCATCTATTCTATAATTCATCACTCTAATGTCCACCTACTTGATCCGCACACAGCTTGAACCAAAGCCAATGCGCCCTATACTTATAGTGTGCAATGCAGTTTGTTTCAGGTGGTGCACCAATTGCTCCTGTAGAAAAAACCCGGGCAGCTAGGTACCTACTGAATAGCCCATGCTTTTTGAAAATTATTTTGCGGCCTAATCTAACCTGGCTTGTTTGTACAAGCCTACTGCAGTAGAACTCTCCTAATCCGGACTCCCCAGATCCGATCACAGCCAGACACCTTTCTGACCCCTCTTTGAGTCACAGAAATAATGACCTCAATGAAATACAGCCCCAAAAATTATTGATTGGAATAACAAGCTTTTACTTGTGTGCATGGATGAGTATGTAAGTTCTGAGTAGCGGCCTATTCCTAGCGGCGGGCTGTGCCCAGCCCCAACATGCCTGGGTAAGGGGAGTTCTACTGTACTGTAAAGTAAGAATCTTTCGCTAGAGATTAAATTTCGCTTTTTTGGCGACCACGCGTTCGCGGATATAAATCGCCGCAAAGAGCTCTGTGCATTGATTGTAGACTGTACAAGATCCAATTGAAGAGATAAACTCGCAAAAGTTTCTCATCGTGAACTAGTGCAATTCTTGAAAACGCAAAAATTGCACGCCGCAAACATTTATCGCCTTACAGTGCATGTCTTGGAAGAGCCAGGCCACTGCCCTTGACAGTGATTTCTTATTTCTTGCAATTCTCTTGTGTCTCCTTGTTGTGCTGGGTACGATGTGTGTGTATTGTTGCTAGTCTCCATATGGTCAGCACCTTTTTCAGCAGCTGGAGCTCTTAGTGCATGGCACCACGTCCGAGGATGAAGAATTCCAGCACAAGCTTCTGCAGCCCGATTATGCTGTGAGTCTTTTAAAGTTATGCATGGTGCCACTGACAGTCTTATGACATCTGTACTTGTAGTAAGATAGGTTTCTTGTTGGTTCAAAGGAAATTTTAGCCCTCTTCCCCTTCCCCTCACCGCTGCCTTTTGAGTTGTCTTGAATTTTCACTACGTACATACAAGTACTATAATATAATTGTCGGTCTACAGACAAGGCATTTGCCTATTGATAGAACAACTTTCGGATGGAACCCGCTTAAAGTCGAATCACTTATTGATTTTGTAGTATGTTGAAGATATCCCACTGAAGTCACGTGGGTGTGCC
>NW_027044790.1:0-1000 GCF_964019385.1 Sycon ciliatum | reverse complement strand
GCCAAGGCAACCCAACCGTGGCAACGGGAAGTACCCGAGGTCGAGGTGTAAATAATGGTATAAACAGCGTTGTGACGTTTCGCAGGCCGCCACATGCACCGCGTTCATTGTGGCGGAATACATGAATGGGCTGCGATACTGCAGTCCACGCTGTAGTCTGTAGAATGTAGATTCTAGGTAACACAACGGCGCATACTCTCCACCTGCTGACAGCTACATGCGGCTGTTTCTACTCAGTGTACTTTGTTACGTGTAGACTGTAGTTCTCTCTTGGAGACAGCGGAGCTCTGAGTCACTGGGTAAACCGAGCGCAACTCTCCAATTTTACTTGCCAGTTCTTCGAGATGGTACTCTCGTCTCGACGTCAATGAATGGACGATGTTGAATGATTGAGGGCAACGCTGGCGTCTGATGTCCCTGCATTGTTTTTTTTTCTTCGAATCAAACAGTTGTGGCAAAGAACTCCCGCACGTATCTAATAGAATACAACCACTGTCACTCGTAAATCTACTCCCGACCACGATCGAGAATCTGCCCGAGATCGACGTTCGAAGACGCCCGCTGGATACCAGAACCGTAGCCACTAAAATCGTTGGTAAACACTCGGTTTTCATTCAATGACAGTGGGTCCTGGCACCAATGAGAGTCCAGACGTTCCATCGAACTACAATTACATGTCCTCACGCGTCCGGGAATACTCAACAACTGCTTCATTCCTCCGGATAACTAGTAGATCTACTGTGCAAGCTCGAGCCGATCTTCACAGACCGACCTCCAGTCCACCTCTTCGCGTTTCTGTGTCATCCGGTCCAATTGCTGGTGACTTGACGTTAGGAAGGCGGGGGGAAGAGCGAGGGGAAAATCGGGTTGCACACTTGCAAGGTCAACTCGCAACATTGCCAATGCGAATGTAAACAGTGCTGCATGGCGGTGTATATCAGAATCACTCACCTTTGCAAGATCTCGCGCTACCTTCTCGGCTTGTGTCCACACCGTGGGA
>NW_027044789.1:32200-55200 GCF_964019385.1 Sycon ciliatum | reverse complement strand
ATATGCAGTGCAGTAGGAATCCAAACATTAGTGGCAAAGCAGAAAGGATCGCTTTTTCTGATCAGCGGGCTTTGGTATTGAAAATAGCGTTGGCTTCGCAAAGTCGTCGGTATGCCTCAGACGCTGAGGCAGGAGAAACTGACTTTTGCTACAGTTTCACCGCAAGTCTGCTGCAGAAGCGCCCCACCATCACAAGCGCTGATCACTTCGTGTTAGCACCCTCGGGCGCCGCGTGAACATGATGGAGAGGATGTCTTCAGTAGGGCGGCTTCGTGTACGTCCATCGCCATATTTCGGCTTGGGCGAATTCCTGATGGGGCCCATCTGCACCCGCTTCGTCTGCTCTACACAAGTGCTATCAGCCATACTCATGATTTCGCCGATAGAGAGTGTTCCTGCACCCAGCACATAGACAGTGCATACCATTGGCATTGGCCATCCCGTCACAGTGTGCATGCAGTGTGGGTCTACTCGCTGCACCCCTCAATACAATGCATGTGTACACGGCACAGTGAGGCTGCCCGCGTCCACATGAGCCTACATTGTACATGGTGCGAATGAATACTGTTGTTACTCTGTTCACCTGCGTAAGTAGAATGTTAACCCCCCCCCCCCTCCTCTCTCTCTCACTTTCTCTCTCTCTCTCTCTCTCTCTCTCTCTCTCTCTCTCTCTCTCTCTCTCTCTCTCTCTCTCTCTCTCTCTCTCTCTCTCTCTCCCTCTCTCCCTCCCTCTCTCTCTCTCTCTCTCTCTCTCTCTCTCTCTCTCTCTCTCTCTCTCTCTCTCTCTCTCTCTCTCTCTCTCTCTCTCTCTCTCTCTCTCTCTCTCTCTCTCTCTCTCTCTCTCTCTCTCCCTCTCTCTCTCCCTCCCTCTCTCTCTCCCCCTCTCCCTCTCCCTCTCCCTCTCCCTCTCCTCCCTCTCCCTCTCCCTCTCCCTCTCCCTCTCCCTCTCCCTCTCCCTCTCCCTCTCCCTCTCCCTATCACTCTCTCTCTCTCTCTCTCTCTCTCTCTCTCTCTCTCTCTCTCTCTCTCTCTCTCTCTCTCTCTCCCTCTCTCTCTCTCTCTCTCTCTCTCTCTCTCTCTCTCTCTCTCTCTCTCTCTCTCTCTCTCTCTCTCTCTCTCTCTCTCTCTCTCTCTCGCTCTCTCTCTCTCGCTCTCTCTCTCCCTCCCTCCCTCCCTCTCTCATCCATATCCATGTATATGTACAATCATAATTTTTATTTCATGTAGATTGCCACACTAACAATAAATATCGTGGAAAAGCATGCAGAAATGCGTGGAGTACGTGCAACCTGCGGTCAGTGTCGTGTCCAGTGACTCCAGTCTGGACAGGGACTACAATACCATGCAGTGACTTGTACAGTGATGTTCAGTCTACCAGTTCAATATTGCAGGAGCTTTCACAGGTCAGGCTACATGTAGCTTGGGAGCTTTTCTCTGTCATGTAGCTTGGGAGCTGCTCTGTTCATCCCTGGACCAGGACATCCTCACAAGGGGCACATGTTATAATTGCTATCGTCACCCTGTAGTGTATAAGCGACAAAAATAGAACTATTTAAATCAGAATTAATAACCTACACGTACGAACCAAAGTTGTGTCACAATTATGCCATGCACGCACGTTGAGCTGGGAAAACGCCGTACAGTAGCAAGTATTTCCCGGGGACTGTCTTGTGTGCTTACAGTACTAAGTTACAGCGGTGATCAGGTGATGGTGTACGCGGACGGAAAAGAGGCACACGTACATATACATATACATTGTAGTTCTGCCGATACCTTCGTTTCAATCCCGCTTTGGTGGCCGCTTGCATGCAGCTCATCAGGTTCGGTCTACATGTAGGTCTAGGGTGTGGGTGAGTCCGGCGGTTTGAGTGGAGTCTCTCGTCTTCACGGTCACGTCTCTGGCTGGCGTAACCGCTGCCGATCGTGCTTACACCTTCACAGTCACAGGTTGAGCACTCACCTCATCTCACGACTCAATCATGTACATCATGTGCAGCACGGAGGAATAACGCGATACTTTGTGGTGCATGTTTCGCGAGAAACGCTATTGTTGTATTACACTCTGATTAGTACGAACAGGCCCGGTCATTGTGTACTTGTTGGTGATGAACGACCTGCAAAGTACACAAGGATGGTGAGTTTCCTATGGAACCCACACGACAGCATGGTATGTGTTCTACAACATGGTATACTCCGAACCAGGAAGGAACTAGTATACCTACATATACATAATATTATTGGTACTTCGAAGTAATAGTCATTGTATTTGAAAAGCGTGTCCATACAGTCATGTACATGTATGTCCCCATGGGACGGCTTAGACCAGGGAATCGTATACTAGTATACCCGGGTATATATTTTATTATATATATTTGAGGATTTCCCAAAGACGTAGTCTAAATTGAAGGGAGTTCCATTATAATGGGAGGCTGTAGGTATACACATGTACGACTCCCTGGCTGCTTGGAACTGCTCTCAAGTCTCATTGTTCCACTTCACACTGACGGTTGCTATGAGTATGAGGACAGACATGGCGGGCAGCGCCCCGACACGATATGATTGGTATCGAATCGTGTGTTGCTGCTCAGCTGGCTTAGACGACGACGTCCATTGAAATATCCACACCGGCAACTCAATACTCGTGTACATTGGCAGGCCATTCTACTGCGAGTCAGAGGACCAACACCATGAACACAGACAACAAAAACAGGCACATGATTGTATCGTGCTCCCGCAGGAACGTGGGGAGCCCAGCAATGGGGACATGCCGGCAGTCACACCTCTACAAGTACAACGATGGCCGAACGGCTATCATGTCAAGCGAGGGCGCATGCAGTAGGTAACGCTGGGGTTCGAGGGCCGGATACAGGCAGCACGACAGTTAGCTGCGGCGGCGAATGAACAAAAACGTGTCTCCACACGATCACGGATGTGTATACACATGACATGCGATGGTTAAACTGTTGGTATCTGCAAGATACTTGCGTGTACCAGCGATAAACAACATCCGCTGTCAAATTCGGCCAGGGTACACGTTTGTGCTGAGCTCAAGCCTCCAGGCTGAGCAGCAGCTTACTACCCATCTGGACCAAGTAACAGTTTAGCCTGCGACGGTTTGATTCTGCGCTGTGCCAACATATTGCCTGCACGGTCAGAGTGTTAGCTCTCGATCTCATGTTGCTGATAGTGGCGTGCAACGTGTGCCCCTCGCACCAACCTTCTCTCCAGCGACCGCATAGTTCTTGTATATCTTTCAGCGTCGATTGGAAGAGGACTGTCAAGCCACACGCCCACATTGTACTTCGTTGCTCTTATTATTATCGAATCACGCGTGAACAATCCAGCACTGCGTAGATCTACAGCCGTACAGGCATTTTCACACACCACGCCACAGCAGCGACAGGGCAAACGCAACGGCGAGTCTCCAGAAAAACCTCAGGCAACGGCCAGGATGCATTCCAGTTTGTCACACGGATAAGCAGCATGCTCATCTATAAAATCCAACTACAGTGTATCTGCAGTTTCGTAAGATAGGTCCTTGTAGATGTCTCACCAAGTGGTTAAAATAGTCCTTTTGCGCATTACGTCATTGGGCACGCGTAACGGAAAAATTTGAACCTAATGGGTGTCGAGGAATCTTGGCCATTAGGCGATTGTATTACTTTAGATGGTTTTGCAGAATATTTTATGGCTATTTGGTTCTTTGGCTCTTGGCGAAGCCTTGTTTTGTAGATTTCGACACCTCTGTTGCCCTTTATTAGTGGCGAAGCTGTGTAGGCTATGAGCTGGAGCCGTGGAAGTCGCGATTTTTGACTGATTTGGAGCACCGATGGCTGTCCAAAGTCACAAATGTACTTCTTGAACCAGTCGAGTGTCGTCGTTGGAAGAATGGAGGACCTGTACTCTTTAGTCGAAGCAGACGTTCCCGGTGCTTCTCTGAGTGGTCGTAAGCCAAGGGATCTGCACGTACCAGAGTTGAAAAGGTGGCTGGCGTGCCGTGGTGCGTCTCGTCGTGGAGAGCATGCGGAGCTTGTGAAAAGGCGAGTTTCTGATACATGTGCTGACATTTCGTGAGATTTATTTCGAAATACATATCGTAGCCCTTCGATCCATGGATATTCCTTGTGAATATTGATTATTATTGGCTGTTCATAATACAAAATTTGAGAAAGCCATCGACGATGTTCGACTCTGGTGCTCTGCAGGGTACAGCAGTTATTTATTTTACTTGTCACTGTGGAGAACTGTGGAGAAGCTTTGTCATATTTCGTACTTAGGCAGTTTTATTGGACGGCATGAGATGATTATGAAGCAACTTGTCAAAGAAATTGAGCATTAGTGTAATAATCAGGATAATAATTTTGTTTCCCGGCGACCTTTCGTTTGCTGTTATTAATCGAGCAACTCAGCCCTAAGACTTACTGCGAATTGCATTTCTCTTTTCTTCATGTCTCTCTTGGTGTAACAGGGTTGAAGACTATGTCAAGGAAGGATTGGACAAGAAAATTATCGATCCAGACAATGGTTCCAATATGGAGCGCAAGCGGCGCCGACTTGAGCAGGATGCAGACTCAGGCAAGATACCAGCCGTAAATCTTGATAGTTCTGTTACCTTTCCAGAGTCGGGTTGGCAGTGCAGCTTGAAACAGCTCCCAACAGTCAGCTTTGCCTCGTTGTACAACCACTTTATCGAGAAGTCTGTACTGGTAGCAGCCAGGCAGTCCATGGACGTTGCTGTATCAACGTCTCCAGTTGATGCCGAGTCATCGTCTAGCGGAAGCGGCAGTCACAGTGACGTGTTCTCATCGTTCAAAGGTGTAGATAAGGGCTACAAGTTCTTCAAGGATGGCCATGTTCAGAAGATTGAACTTGTGACTCAAGAGAATTTTTCATTCGTTCGATGCAACGTGCTGCCATCAATGAAAAAAGATGCAATTTACAAGTGTAAGCTGTGCCTGCGTCCAGATGGCATGGTGAACCTTGCACTATGCACATGTACTGCTGGCTTGGGTGGTGTGTGCAACCATATTGCAGCCTTGCTCTATGCACTTGAGGAGTATGTGCGCATTGGGCTACGTGAGGAAGTTGACGATTCCCCACTTTGCAGGTGGAACTGACCCAGGCCTAGGAACGTCGTTCCTCAGCCAATTGTCGACGTCAGGCTGACAAAGGCTGCATTTGGCTCCCAGCGTCAGTCTGAAAAGCGTAAACCCGTGTATAACCCCATCCCACCGAACAAGCGTCTCGTCAAGCCTTCAGAGTTGACAACGTTTCGTGATGACCTGGTTGCAGCCCACGATGATGCCATATATCCGCACTAACACACCACCACAAAATGCATCCGCACACAAATATCCGGACAAACAATGGCCATGCTGCTGTGTCTGCGCTGTTCATATACTGTTTATCATAATAATACATCACTCCGTATCTGTCTTTTCATGAAATGGTATCACGATAGTGTGACTCCACCGAATTATCTGCATGTATTTTTTTAGTACTAGTAAATGCTTGGCTAAAATTCCCAAGCTCAGCTGCAGCTGTGTATAGTAATACAACTGTCTGATGAGTGTTATTTTCAATCACGAAGTTTTGAGTATCGAAAAAGAAAGACTTGCTTGTGTCATTGCCTTGTGAGAATTGTATTTTTAGTACATATATACAGAAGTACCCATCGTAGCAAGTACCGGCACGACAGAGTAAACGTTCGTCAATAAGTTCAAATGTATATACATGTATCAGCCATAAGCTGTACTATTATGCAAACAAGTTGTAATAATAGTGTCTGGATGAAGTTTTTATGCCACCAACAAGCCCTGGAAATTAGTCAACATTGCGCACACGTAAATAAGCTGGTCTAGAATGTCAAACATAGTATTATCAACTTCCTTGCCAACGATCTCAAAGCACTTGATCCTCTGCATTTTCCTTTCTACATGAATCCGTACAGCAGCAATTTTCTTTGTACCACACAAGATCTTGAGGGGTCATTTGGCGTCCTCCTTGGCGAAATGGGGGGATGTTCAGGCGGACCCCATGGCTAACAAGAAGATCTTGTATGTCAAAACCTTTGTCTGCCATAATGGAATCGCCATGCTCTAATAAACTGATTAGGCCGCTCTGTTCTGTGATGGCACGATCCGACACAGATCCTTCGAATACTTTCGAAACAAATGTCACATGGCCATGCGGTGCAATGCCGATAAGGCATTTTACCGTGTTGTGGTTCTTGTACGCCGACCACGTAGCACTCTGCCGCGCCAGCGATGATGGGATGTTAATGAAAAACTCTGTGCAGTCAATCACAACACAAGTTGTTGCATACCACTGCTTGAATGCAGGTGGCATCAATTTGTCTATTCTTCTCCTTGAAAGACAAGATGGAAGTTGACGAAACTTATGGTACATTAAATTTACCCAGGTTGTGACAGTGCGCGAGACAGTGGATGGGTGGACTTTAAACCTGTCGGCAAGGTCAACTTCTTTCAGTCCAAGACGAAGACGAACGAGGACGAGAAAGAACTGCTCCATCAGCTCTAGCTTCGGTTTACTGCCTGGTTTGCTGCCGTGTTGCATCGCGTCATCAGGTGCCGTCCGTGAACCCATCCACGTCCGCACCACCTTGGCGGAATCGTGCAGAAAGTTGAAGCACGCCATGAACATAAGGAACGATGAAAATCCAGTGTAGAAAGACAATAATTTCTGGTTATTTTTTACTCTGTGGATAGAGAACACATGTCTCTCTGCATCATTTAACTTGGCTTCCATGTCCTCTGTGGCCAAGCAACGACTTTTGAGGACCTCGTTCTCACTCTTGAGCAAATCCACTTCTGCTCTCAGCATTTCAACACATTCACAGTGCTGGTGTTCAACTGGTACTACATATACGTCTGGGGAGTCATCTGCAGAAGGGACAACATCAGTGGCAGTTGCAAACTGGGTGATGACACTGGAGGCGCCTTGAGCTGATGGCTTTGCCTTCTTTGCCGAGGGCAGCGCGTGTCTTTCTGCTGGTGGCTTGCGTTTAGTCACTTCAGCCAAGTTCAGGGCGAAAATGGAAAATCGTAGGTACGGCAGTTGGCAGAAGCCTTCGGCGAGTCTGTTGTGACTTCTTCTGCTCGGACGGTCGCTTGTGTGCTCCTGCGTGATATACCTCATCCGCGAAGTGCCGAGAACGCACTTTCGTGTGCTTCGTGATGGTGAAAGCGGCTCCTACATTCCTATGAATGTTGGCGATCCAACGCTTTCTCAGGTCTTTGTCTTCAGGAAAACTGTGGAATGCGACTGCGTCGTCTCCAGGTTTTCCGCTGTTGGAAACACACTGCGGAACACAGCAGTGATGAGGCATACTGTCGACAGGCTTATACAGGATACAGATCCACGCAGAACTACAGCAAGCCGTCAAAATACGACCAACCTATCAAACAAAATCAAACCACTTCAGCTTCTTCTCCAACTCGAGTCATGTCAAGGACACCCATTAGGTTTGAAAATGACCGTTACGCGATGATGTCATCGTCTAACGCGCAAAAGGACTATGACTGAGTGTTGGACAATGACTATCATTACTTGTAATATTACTACTCAGTATATTAGAGTTTGCACGCTTCTTCCCATGGACCATCAGATCTGCAGAGTAGATAACTTATAATCATGATAACCATGCTAACGGTGATTACTGCCCATCGTTGCTCTACAGTAGTATTGCTGCAGGTGATTGATAGCGGATCCGATGAATACGTCGCTCGCGGCATCCTGTGATCTCCTCGGCTTGAAGTCATCAACTCGTGTCTGTGCAGCATGACATAATGGATTGTCCCAGAATTAGCCGTGGAGTATTCGCCTACGTCCAAGGGAGTTCAGGCAACTGACATGTACATACGGTACGCGAGAACACAGGAAACAGCCTTCGGAACACCAGATGATAATCCTGCTGCTGCTGCCCGTCAAAGCATGTATCTACCAGCCGCGGAAGGCCTGGCAAGGGCCCCGAAGGCGCGAGAAACAGACAAGGGTTGAACTGCCATCATCAAAATAGTGATTGTCGCATTTGTTGGCATGCGCGCATGCATTATCTACCGCAATGGGTTCATGATCAGGTGTACATTGAAGGTTCCTCTTCCCTGGCAGTGACAATGCACGACCTGACATTGGCAGTATCCCTCGAACGCACAGGGCCGGTCGCTCGCCTGAAAAGGGAGAACTGCAAATCGAAGTGCATCGACGTGCTCTACAAGTGGTCGATGAAGGGATGTTTATACCTTTAATAAACTTCACCAGAGACCGCTGCAGCCAGCGATCGCTGTTGGGGGTTTTAGCCGATCCTATCGGCTGCAATGCAGCATAGTCATAGTAGATCTACGTTATGCTGCTGACAACCCGCGTAACACGAAACCCAGATGATGTGTTAATTGCTGCCATTGGCGATGACAAAATCCCGTGAGGGAGCACAACACGTTGTCTTCCTGTGTGTATGTCTCGTGCCAATGCCATGTTGAACGCATGTCCACGTGCCTCAGACGGTCATGCGCTGAGCAATGCTAAAATGTCCAGGAACTACTGCTAGTGATTATCACCTTGCTGAGTGGCTGCTGCAGCTGGACGCCCCTTCGGGCGGCGTAGATCTACTGCTCAGCGATGACACCGAGACAATAATAATTACTATTGCTTTCTGGCCAGCACCCCGCCTCTTCACACCTCTCTCCCGGTCCAGCGCGACCACCATGATCACCCAGCGTCCCCAGACCCAAGCCCAAGGTGAATATCAGGGAGTGCTTTTTCAGTACCCTCTGCCTCTGGTGAAGCACAGCACACTTGTAGTTACTGTTGTACTTCGCGCAGAACTAACCATTTCCAACCACCAAGACTCTTGGCAAGAGTGGTTGCAAAACTGGCACGTCTGCGTTGCACGTTGGTTTGTTGCACACAGATGTGCACATAACTACTTGTCATAAGCCTCCCAATCATGACATGTTCACACTTGTGCTTACCATATATAGCGCACGCTCATTGGTTAAAACTTAAAAGTTTGACTTTGCCATCGTCGCCTTCAAAACAGTCATACATGCAGGACACGTACACGTCGACTGCACCAAGCTACCTGTACATGTACAGTGGATATCGGTTATAAAGTCATCGGACATAGTGATAAACCGGCTATATTGATACAAAATGAAAATATCAAAAGCAAAACCAGAAAAAGCCAGTCAAATTATCATTATAACCAATATATCGGATATAGCGATAAATCGGCTATAAGGATACAGAATCACCATTCAAAACATCTCTTTGTGCAGAACAAATATCGTCTATAATGATAGCAACACTCGAGTGTGAGGCATTGACGTCTCGACTTGGAGCCACATGTGTGTTTTCATAGTGTATTCTGGTCTGATGCTTCCTGGATGATGCCTTTGGGCCAAGAAGTTCTTCACTCTAGACTGGGGAAGGTGCAGCAGCATGCATTCTGTATCAGTACACTACATTAGCGCGATCGAGTACCCACACGTGTATAATGTGTATGTAAGACGAGCGCAGTTGAAAATCGCCAGTAGTGATATACCGGTTATAGTGATAAAATGTGAAAAATCAGAAGGGCACGTTATAACCAATATCTACTGTACACGAATACTGTATTGTACACACACTGAGTACATCCCATCGCCATCGGGCCGGGAGTAACATTGTAACATGTAGCTCCACCGGTGCGTATACCACGAGTAGATGCGCGCAGACAGACCTACACCGTCCTGCCAAGTATACTGCTAGTAGCAAGTAGATCTCGAACCATGATAACGGGCTATTTCTGTTTGCAGTTTTCTCCATTTCTCCTGTTGACCTCATTCGGCCTATTTCAAAGGTTTTTCTCCAGAGCGACCTCATATTCTCAAGGTTAGTATTTCTGCTTGTATGGTTTGCCTATATCTGTACGAGTGCTCGTATTTCGTCTGTCCAATTGCTATACAGCACGAAGAGGGTCCCGCAGTTGCCTTTCCGCACGTCCAGGAAGCTTGTGACTGGCTGAAACGCGGTCCCGGCGCTCAGCAGCCGGTAACTTGTCGTCGAAGTAGCATTGGCCAGTGCAGACCAAGCTACTAGCCGTAATGGTCGAGATGTGTATTACTTGAACTACGATAGCCTGCTCGTTTCGTATATTCGTCGTTCGGGATGGACGCAGTACTGCAGAGAATCGGCGCGGCGTTAGCATAATAATTGAAGGTACAAGGTGGCGTGCGTTTGCGCCCCGCCAAAACGCCGACATCACTAGCTCAGCTGGCAAACGTGGGAGACCGTGGAGCATGGAATACCTCTTTGCTCAACTGCACCGCAGTAGATGCTCTTCCACTGACTCGTCCACCTGAGGTAGGCCGCACCACGACTTACTTACAGCGCAATGTAATGTACGACGGGAGAGCAAGCGTAGCCAGGCCCCGAACTAACTCGTCCTGAACGCATGATTGCCTACCAAGCCAACATACATCGATGCGCCGTCACACCGCAGCACAAACGTCAGCCCAGGGCCTCAACGGCAGGTAGCCAGTTCGCTTTATAGAAACATTGCCTGATCTAATGCAGCCCCCAGCGTAGAGCTGTGTCTGGACAAACCTGGAGGGTTTTCTGCACGTCAAGAAGAAGAATTCTTTCCAGCCCTGACATGTAGACCTGGCTCGAACCCTGACCCCTGCGGAGCTGTTGCCCCAGCAAGCCAGAGGTGCTGAGCGCGACTGCTAAACCTTTCATCCTTGCTTTATACCTTGGATCGCGGGCCAGAGGATTACTAGTAGTGCTAGTGGTTGTTCTGCTGCTGCTGCAACGAGCGCTAATGAGTGTCGAGGTGTTGGATGTTTTTGTGCATCGTGGGGCTCTGCTAAGCTGAATTCGTAGTGCGGTAGGGATTGAACACTGGAGCACATGAAGTGAACAGCAGGTGTATCTCTAGCTCGTGTTTGGGGATTCAACGGTGTCCCTTTCAACACTCGGCAATGGAACTGGATAGAGCAAGTCGCTGAAACTGCCGAAGTGTTGCTTCTCAACGGTCCCAGGCTTTCATCTCGCCTCCCACTGCCAGTCATCTTCTGTGCGTGTGTGTGTGTGTGTGTGTGTGCAGTGTGACCACACTGGTTTGTGCATTGACACCTTGTCTGCTCAGTACGTCCAACCGTGCAAACATGGCGGAGGAAACCAAAGCGGACGGAGAACAGCAAGCGGCCGCCTCGCCTCCCTCCACTCCCAGAGAGGATGGCACGGCGTCGCCAGCTCCGACTGTTTCCGAAACGAAAATTGTTTATCACATCGGCACGCAGGACATGCCCTACTTAGTGAAAGTCGCCAAAACCGTTGACAAGGTGACGCTGCTGGATTTCAAGAATTCGCTCAGTCGTCCGCTGGCGAACACAAAGTTTTTCTTCAAGACCATCGACGAGGATATTGGGTAAGGCAACTCCATGTTCGTGGATAATTTTCCATGTTTTCCCTCGGAATAAGTAGAACGGTAATTGGTACAGAAGGTGGTAATCGTGTTCTCCGTATAGTGGTGCATGCGAGTTAGTTATCTTGGCGCCGATGCTGCCGTAGATATTGTAGATAGTATGTCGGCTGCTTTCGTCAGCAGGCGTCGGCAACAGACTACCACTTGTCTCCTCCTGGCTGTCGACAATTGCCAGTTTGGAACAGGTGCGGGTATCCCAGTCGAAATACGTCCCTAACTGCCTTCCGTAACTGGCTAAGCCTCCGCGACCAGCTGCGATTCGCAGACGAGCGTTGCCTGCGGGCCTAATCACCTGACAAAAATTGCATTGCAAGTGCCCGTTTGCCCGCGAAGTGAGTGCATAGTGGCAGTGTTCTGCATGCAGTGTGACACAGCAGTTCACACGGTTCACCCGTGCGTGACTGCATTGTGTTGCTGAGAGAGAGAGAGAGAGTCTAGAGAGAGCTGGGACTTTTCATTACTTCGTCTTGTCTTTGTCACGGAAACATGATTTTCAGAGTGCATACTTGAATAAATTATGAATTTCTACAATAAGGATAGGCTAGCTTCAATGTTGTTTATCAACAGAAATAAAAAGCACAGCTTTTCTTCGTGGAGCTGAATGTACACGCAAATTTGAGGCGAGGATGTGCTGCATTTTAATCCTCTCCGAAAACATACAGCGTGCTAGAATGGGTGCCTGTCGAATCCTCGATGCCTGACGTGTCAAACTTCATTAGCAGAGCCACTCGTGTCTGCGTGGCTGATTTCCGATCAATAAGGCAGCACCATTGCTACATGGATGTCATGTTCTAGGAGATTAGCGAGGCGACGAAGCCCGTCGGGGGCGATACAAACCCACTAAAGAAGTTAGTAGTACCACCGAAACCCGATTAGTGAACCAGCGCAGCGGGTTAGGAAACTAGCCAGAACTGAAGAAAACCTGAGATCATTGCGATGGTGAGTCCGACCGACCGTTGAACGTGTCAGACGATGTAAGCCTAAACTAGTCGCTGTCAACTCTTGACAAAGCAAAGGTGATTTGGGCTCACTGTGTGTATTCCGAACGGATGTGTCTTGTTGGAATGCAGCGTGGTCAAGGAGGAAATCGAGAGCGACGACTCCGTGTTACCGTCCGAGAAAGGTCGCATCGTTGCGTGGGTAAGAATCATCGCATGGTTTGTCGCGACAGTGCACTTGTCAAACTGGAACTTGATACTGATCATGGTGGGCAGACACTTGATCTAAGATTTTGTACAGTCGTGGCCAAAGAAATCCGGCCCACGACCCATAGACGTTCCAAGGATACCAAGACCACCTTCCTGCTGCCTATGGGGGTACGTCTTATCAGAATGCTACTGTACGTACATTGTCCTAGCATTATGACTGTATGAGTATGTTGGTGTTGGCGTCCGGAAGATGGCAGATGTGCCATGCAAGGCCATTACTGTTATGGCTGCGGAGTGCCTGCCAACAAAACCCAACTACTGGTCGAGTCGCGACATTTAGCAAACGGAATGCGTCTGGGAATGACTACCTGTAGTCCCCCAACCTAATGTTAGTTGACATGTCCACCAATCAAAACTTGGTATAGTTTGAAGTTTGGTGATGTGTGATTTCTGGAAGCGATGAACATAGACTCTACATGTATGGTCAGCAATCAACAGCCAGTGACTCTACAATACTCACATAGCAATGACAAAACCAAGTCCTTTTCTGCTGTTGCTCAGAGTTTCGTGTGAACAAAGCACTCATCAGACAGCATCAGAGAAGGATGTGTCATTGCTGTGTGAGAATTGTATCACTGGCTCTATCTATGGGACACAGAGCACTATGCAGCCTGATGGGGACACAGAGCACTATGCAGCCTGATGGGGACACAGAGCACTATGCAGTCTGATGGGGACACAGAGCACTGTGCAGTCTGACGGGGACACAGAGCACTATGCAGCCTGATGGGGACACAGAGCACTATGCAGCCTGATGGGGACACAGAGCACTATGCAGCCTCATGGTCTTAGACAACTGACAGTGACTCTATGGCTATGTCCGTGATTGTACAGCTTGTTCGCAATGATCCTGCACCGTCAGAAGGTTCTGATAAGTCGTCCAACGGTGGCTCGGCACCGGATCTGGTCAAACAAGTCACCTCCAGACAGGTCAAGCACTATCCGTCATCGGCTTCGAATAGGTAGGAAGCCTTTGGCAATGGCTGATAAACTTTGCTTTACTCATCCCTCCTTCTCTTCTCCTCTTCTCTCCCTCCGTCACTTCCTGCTTAAATAAAAATTAGCCGTAGCATGATTCCTGCTGAAACCCGTGTACGAGGTACTGGCAAGCTACAGCAGTTGTTTTTCTCGTCTTACCACCATACCATAATCTTGGTCTTTGATCATGGAAACTGTTACCATAATCTCCTGTATTCATGGCCTACTTTTCTCGTCTTCTTGTCCATGTTAAGTAGAAAGCGCTCCTCAACGAGCGATCTTTCGTCGTCGGGACGGAAGTCCGATGGTGATTGCTTGAGCCTTGGCTCTGCTCTCTCCGATGATGACGCACGGTCGAGGCGCAGCGGTCGTCATCGCCAGTCCAGCAGATCTGGTGAGCATTGCTCCCTTGTTCGGGTCTCATCACAATCAGCCACATGGCCAACAAAGTCACAGTCTTGTGCTGTCAGGATATACTTCTTGCTCAACCTTTGCCAGAATAAGCCCTCGAGGTTTCCTTGTTAGCTACCTGCCACACGTCACAGTGTTAAAGCAGACGCTGCACTCCAATCCATTATGTGTGCTTGGCATAAGAAGCCTTGAAAGTTGAAACTGTTCATTTGATGTCAGCAAAGCTCCCATGGTTATCACCACTGGAAAGCACTGATTGTAATACAAGGCATAGGAATCAGAACGGAACTATTATCTTTGCCCTTCATTTGCTGAGAAAAATTTCTCACTCGTAAAGCTTGAGGATATGTACTCGTAGAGAGACATCTTCATCCTGAGGACCAATTGTTGCCAGCATGACTAACTAGAGGCCCTGCTCTACGCTGATAGTCCAAAGAGAGCTGCAAAGGGACAGTGACTAAAACGATGTGACTGCTACCATCATCAGTAAGACTAAGGTACATTTTCTTTTTTTTCTTTTTTGTGCTCAGGATATCGGAAATGCTCATCAGGTGAGTAAGGGTGAAGGAATGAAAGAGGGAGAGAGAGTGTGTGGTTGTACACATGCACACGTGTGTACATTCCAAGATGATTTTCTTGGAACGCATCCATACATGTCATGTTTGCCGTGTCCAGCACAGCATGCGGTGCAGGTGTGCACTTGGTTCCCTCGTGCTCACATTCTGAATAGCATTGGCATACAACCACTCTGTGTTTGCATGCGTATGTGTGTGGGTGTGTTCTTGTTGCCACACCATTGGTGCTCAACTTGTATTCCCAATATCCCTGCCTGCCTTGCCACTGCAGGTACAGCTAGTGACAGTGGTAGCAGTGTGGATAGGAGAAGACGCAGACAAGTGCGCACGTCAGGTAAGTGAAGCAAGCCAGTATCCCCAAGACTTGAAAAAGAACATTTCTTGTACTGTTGAGAAGTGCTGGAGTATGGCTGGAATCCGACTCTGCATGCATTGCGTGCATGGCCCAGGGGAAAGGCATCAAGGAAGAAGCATTGAGCGCCGCCTTCACTATGTGGAAAGGCTATAATTGTGGTTGTAACTCCCAGTGGAGTTTCGTTTGACTGGAAGCAAAATGTTAGAAATGCTGTAGAACAAGCTCCGACGCAGTACCCAGTCAAACATACAGATAACCTGAAGATTACCTTCTTCTACTTCCACTCAAACAGCAGACAGAAAGGCTATATACGGTTGCAACTCCACTGGGGAGTTACAACCGTATAGCTTTTTCGTCCACTGTTTGACTGTTCTACCCTCTGCCTCCACGGCATTTTGAGCACTCTTTGCATTCCTCGTAACATGTTCCTTCCTGTATCTCCTGTGTTGCATTGAATGCTGCCACAGGTCATGAGAGTGAGCCGGGACTGTCGGGAACGGAGAGTATGGCAGAGACGATGTCGGTCATGTCCAGTGAGCTGGACGCTAGCAGTTACTTTGAATCTGACTGCAGCAGGTACGTAGGCTGGAGAGATGGTCCATGCGAAAATATTGCATCCTTGTAAGAGAGATGTCGATATCCTAAGAACTGTTATTGACCCTGCAAGTCGACCCTGGACGTCGATCCTGGAAGTCGATCCTGGAAGTCTCTATTTTGATAAAATGCAGTAGAAGTAGGAGTATTGCCATTGTGGCATCAGCTCTCTTTCCGAAAATGCTCTTTATTGCTCTTCTCTATTTCATTCTCTCTCTTTCTTCTGTTCGTTCATCCTTCTATTGTTCCTTTCTGTGCTCTCTCTCTCTCCTTTTTGCATCTATGCTTCAGCCGGGTCAGCTGTTCCGATGTTCAAAGTGTCCGCTCTGCTCGGTTTCGCTCGCGACGCAAACGCAAACACTTACCTCGGGTAAGTGAAGCATGTGCATGCGTGCCAGAAAGGGAGTTCCCCTAATGCCCTGTGCTAGTAGGAGTGCATTCTCTTTATGTGATCATGCGGATGTAGAAACGCCCATCTGACTGTCATGTGAGCCGTGAAGCAATAAGTTAAGAGAAGGGGGAGATGGATGCAATACCTCTCGCACTCTTACCGTGTTGTGTTTGTGTAGTGGAAAGTGATAACAATGTTTTGGATTCTGAATACCGTGTGTCTGTGTGTCGGTCTGCATTTGTGTACACCTGTGTAAGTGCCCGTGCATAATGACAATAACCTGTATGCATGCCCACTATGTGTTCGTTTCCACAGTATGAATCGTACAGCAGTGTGACAGAATCCACCGTGGAGTCCCTGAACATACTCACTGTCACACTGGATATGGGTAAGCAATGTGTGTGTGTGTGTGTGTGTGTGGGTGCGTGCGTGCGTGCGTGCGCGCGGGGGGGCGCGGGCGCGCGTGCGTGTATATATGTGTATGTGTCCAACCTGTCGGAAGGTTACCCTCTTGCCAAAGCATTTTGGAAGTAAGTTGGACTAGTTTCGGCTCCACAATCCAGTGTGTCGTTACTATAGCTTTCATGGCTGAGGTTGTTGGTACGTCTGTTGGCCCTGGGTTCCCAGTACCCAGTTGCCGAGGCTGGTTGGTAAAATAACTCCAATTTCACTTCAAGGTACCAGTGCATCTAGTGTCTGCTTTTATCAAAGCAGCGTGCTGTCTATACTGGTTATCCCAGCAAGTGTAGGGTGTGCATAGGTAACTGTCTTGGCCGTCCTATTCCGGTGTACTCCGTGTGGTGTAGACCAGGTGTGCATTGGGGGATCGATTCACATGGCTTTGCCAGTTGTGCGGATTAGACAGTTATCTGGCGCTTGTCTTGATCTGTTTCAATCAGAATCAGATACGCTATCGTTGCTATAAAAGGAAAATCTGTGGGTGCACATCCAGTGCATTTGCAGATTTGCGTGCTTCTCTTGCGACGGGTGTATACATGGTACATGGTACATGGTGTGTGTGTGTGTGTGTGTGTGTGTGTGTGTGTGTGTGTGTGTGTGTGTGTGTGTGCGTGTGTGTGTGTGTGTGTGTGGTGTGTGTGTGTGTGTCTGCTAACACTCTTTTCACATTGCCAAATACATTTCTGGAGTATGCATGTTGTGCTTTACGTAACCATGAAGACTGAATGGGACCTAGATCAAGGTTTAGAAAGGCCCTGTCTTCCATCCTGATCAGCTGGTACCTACACATATCTGTAGTTCTGTCCTTCGGTATGGTGTTGGTCACGAAGCGAAAGCCAACCTCGAGAATACGAACAGCTCAAGGGTGGCATGGCCCCACAGGCCAGTGACTGCTGGACTATGCATGGACAGTGGATTGAGAACAGCTCCGAGTTTATTCGTGACGTCAGACTTCACTTGCGGTATACCGCTGTTCACGATCATAAACATATTTCTAGTACAGTCAGACCTCACTTATCTGATCCTCTTTTTTCCGGATCATGGTCTTCACCATCCGGAAGAAAATCGTTGGTTACCAATTTACAGCATATGTCATGCATACATACAGTATGTGTGTTCGATTTTCCGGTTCCCTCGCCTATCCGGATATTTTTGTGGAAAACAGATGTGTGCGGTTAAGCGAGGTCTGGCTGTATGTGGTGTTCCATGCGGTTGCAATCGTGTAACTTGCCTGTATTGTGCTCCTTGTTGTCTGCAGAAAATGTCAACTTTCTTGGAATCAGCATTGTCGGACAGAGCAATGATGATGGAGATGGCGGCATATTTGTAGGCTCTGTCATGAAAGGGTAATGCCAAGTTTGGGTATCACCAACCCGTATTTACTATTGTTTTCGTGTGTGTGTGTTGGGGGGGGGGGGCATTTGTGCTGGTGAATCTAAGAAGGAGGTGGGTAGATTGTTAACAGAGATCTCTGTCCTATTACTGTTGATGGAATCTGAACAGACTTGTTATAATTTTCATGCATTTGGTTACGTATGAATTTTTTTAAAGGTTACAGCAGCCTACTTGTGGACATGTAAATAAGATCTGTTTACCAGGATGGTGGGTTGCTTAGCCGGTTCAAAAATTTCCTTGACGCCTGATTTGATGCCATCACCGTGGTCCCGCGTGCATTTCCGTCTGCTCACGCGTGGTGTGCTCTGACCATTTATGTGTGTGCGTGTGTGTGTGTGTGTGTACATGTGTGTGTTCACATGTGTACACGTATGTACATGTGTGTGTGTGTGTATGCACGTGTGTGTGTACGCATGTGTGTATGTGTTTAGAGGTGCTGTTGACCTGGATGGAAGAATAGGCCCTGGCGACATGATACTGCAGGTGAGTGAGGGGTACAGCCACGGGTATGGGACCAAATGCGGCTTCATACATGAAGCATAATTATGTGTGTGTCCTCTACAAGCTTACTCCTGCGTGCCGAAGATGGAAGATAGGAGTACCTGGTATCAAATCTTCCTGGGCCACTAGACATGGAAGTATTGCAGACAGAAATGAGTGCCGCGGAGGTCAGGGGGAGGGGGTATGTACAATGTAGCTGTGTGGTTATGCATACATTCGCGTGCGCCGGTGCCCTTCAAGGGGGTCCCGGGGGGCCTCCCCGGGAACATTTTCAAAAAATGAAGCAAAGTCTTGCATTTTGAGCGAAAAAAGGGGGGTTCCGGGCACCCAGGAACCCATACGGGGCACGCGCCTGGTATACATGGATGCTTCTCTCTCTCTCTCTCTCTCTCTCTCTCTCTTTCTCTCTTTCTCTCTTTCTCTCTCCCTCTCTCTCTCTCTCTCTCTCTCTCTCTCTCTCTCTAATTTCTCTCTCTTCCTCGAAAACAGGTGAATGATGTCAACTTTGAGGAGCTGAACAATGATTCTGCTGTCAAAGTGATGCGAGACATTGTCAAGACTCCAGGGTATGCTGCAAATTCTATTCTGAAGCCGGTTTGTAATGTACTTGTAGATATAGTTAAGAGAGCATGTCTGAGAAAACCAGAACATATGTGCAAGTCGATCTCTCAGATTTCGGTCAAATTTTGCAGGTAGGTTTGCTTTGGGGTGTAGATCGACATTCCAAAGCCCGCACAAAATCTTTTGAAGGGAACCATGAAATTGGCATACCCCTCAATATTGGCCCAATATTGGCACGATTTATGGGTCTACAAACGAGCCACGGCACAGCGTACAAGAACAAGCTACGAACAAAACTCCATCAAGCCATCATTACCTCACCTTAGAAGAGTTCTTGGGGCAGCACCACTTAGCCACGCCAGCATCCCAGAAGACGAGGGAAATCATCCCTTGACGCCACAAATGATCGTCTTGAAAATAGCCAAATTACAAGCGCTGATAAAACAGCGAGCTACGTCCTCAATTAGCAAACACTATACACCGGCAGATAGTAGAACACCTCTTCTAGCACTGAGGACATGTCCCCCATCATCCTTTTGGGGTTTTCTTGAAATAAACAATTTTGAATTTTTCCACTCGACCATTCTGAAATACGTCCAAACTCATACCTGCGCAGGAAAGCTCGCCCCTCCGCGACGTCTAGTCAGCAATTTCTACTCCAACACCACTCCCAACGCTGCAGAACAAAGTGTATTGTTGACTCTGACAAGGAAAAGCAGCGGTGATCACTTGTCACTCCAAACGACAAGCTTCTCCTTGCGCCACCAACATTTTTCGTTGCAACAGTTGATGCAAAAGTGACTGAATTTTTGCGTGTAGTTTTTGGATTTTACTGCAAGAGGAATGAAGAAATCACGTGGATCGTGACGTAGAATAATGCTTTCTGGTACACGACACAATGCACACGATCACGATCGTTCCTGAGGCGCTATTCGAAACGGACCATGAGGGAGGAGGTAAGATGCATTATATTTCTTGCATGCTCTGCTCAGAACATGCAGAAACTATCGTTATAACGCTAGCAGTATTGCATTGGCAAGAATTCTTGGAGATATTTCCTCTTGCAGTAAGAACAGGGATGCATTTTTTCACACTAACCTCGCTCATCCCGAACATGGTTCAGCAGGAACTACGGCTGGTTTACATGCTGATGATCCACGTAGATCTGCAACAGCAAGGAATGAGCGTGGTCCATGCCATCAAGGTCGTTTGGAGTTGACCAGCGCGCGGCCAACACTAGTTGCATGAAGTATGTGGCGCGGCCACATGGCAGATTTCTTACGTCATGAACAACGTGATTTGACCCTACTCGCCGCCCGTCTCTGTGCTGCATGTAGAGGGAAAGTCCCAGCTGGAAGGCCTACAACACGACATGCGGGCTCTTGAGCTGGACATCAAGATGCACTTGATCCGATCTAGATCAACGGGTGATCCATGTGAGTGCAGGAGCGCTTGATCAAGGTGACTCGGAACAACTGCTGAACCGTGATCTACGAGACCTGGCATTCTTGTGTCACGAGGCACGTGATTTCATCATTCCTCTTGCAGTAAAATCCAAAAACTACACGCAAAAATTCAGTCACTTTTGCATCAACTGTTGCAACGAAAAATGTTGGTGGCGCAAGGAGAAGCTTGTCGTTTGGAGTGACAAGTGATCACCGCTGCTTTTCCTTGTCAGAGTCAACAATACACTTTGTTCTGCAGCGTTGGGAGTGGTGTTGGAGTAGAAATTGCTGACTAGACGTCGCGGAGGGGCGAGCTTTCCTGCGCAGGTATGAGTTTGGACGTATTTCAGAATGGTCGAGTGGAAAAATTCAAAATTGTTTATTTCAAGAAAACCCCAAAAGGATGATGGGGGACATGTCCTCAGTGCTAGAAGAGGTGTTCTACTATCTGCCGGTGTATAGTGTTTGCTAATTGAGGACGTAGCTCGCTGTTTTATCAGCGCTTGTAATTTGGCTATTTTCAAGACGATCATTTGTGGCGTCAAGGGATGATTTCCCTCGTCTTCTGGGATGCTGGCGTGGCTAAGTGGTGCTGCCCCAAGAACTCTTCTAAGGTGAGGTAATGATGGCTTGATGGAGTTTTGTTCGTAGCTTGTTCTTGTACGCTGTGCCGTGGCTCGTTTGTAGACCCATAAATCGTGCCAATATTGGGCCAATATTGAGGGGTATGCCAATTTCATGGTTCCCTTCAAAAGATTTTGTGCGGGCTTTGGAATGTCGATCTACACCCCAAAGCAAACCTACCTGCAAAATTTGACCGAAATCTGAGAGATCGACTTGCACATATGTTCTGGTTTTCTCAGACATGCTCTCTTAAGTCATCTCATTTCCAAAGCCGATGCTGTTCAGGACCATTAATATTTTGCAGCAAAAGAGGAGCCTGAAGTGTCTGTCCATCCGAGGTGATCGATTGGGCTATTGTAAAATTGTCAGACATTCCCGTGGCGCAGGAAAGTTGTCCGTGTGAATGTTTACTTGGCTCCAGTCCCGCAGATAAACATTGATGCATTGGAAATGGTGTCCTGTTGTTTCTTTGGCATGTTCTGACCAGCCCCATCACAATCACTGTGGCAAAGTGTTTCGACCCGACTCCAGTCGAGACATTGGAGACGATAAACCCTAGAAGTAAGTATTGGACCTTTTCCAGGTGGTACAGTCACAAGACAACGCGTGTTTTGCATGTCAGAATCATCTTAACTATGGTGTTACAAGTGTGTACATGCACACACACCATTCAAGGTGTATGTCATTCTCCGAGTAACCATTTCAAGCCCAGGTATAATGTTGAACAGAAACACTGACAAGTGCTGAAGGGGGCAACCAGTCATACTGGTGCTCTTCTGCACTTTGGGATTATTGATGAAACCGGGCTTACTGCATTAGCTACATGTATGCAATGGGATTCTGTTCTGACTAGCAAGGCCTATATCCGAGCCCGTGGGGTCAGGCAGTTGCACTACCCAAGGTAAGCTGCTCTGGTTTTCTGCCACTTCACTTTCAGCTGATCCGGTGCATCCTATCGATCCGAGTGCGTGGGTCAAGCATACGCAAGCCATTCAAGGTAACGGAACTCTGTGTGCGAACGTTATACCGTGCATGCATATTCGGTCATTTCAACAATGTTCATTCTCACAGCCATCTCCGGCTTATTGACAATTGTGGTGCGTGTGCGTGTGTGTGCATGTGTGTGTGTGTGTGTGTGTGTGTGTGTGTGTGTGTGTGTGTGTGTGTGTGTGTGTGTGTGTGTGTGTGTGTGTGTGTGTGTGCGTGTGTGTGTGTGAGAGAGAGAGGGGGGGGGGAGCATTTTCATGTACATGTAGCTACATTCTTCACAATTGTATAGCGGGTTCAAGCGCGGATGTGCAAACTTTACTTTACTTTTTGTGCATTCTTTATGCCGTGCATGCCTACTACCACAAGTGACGTTTACACTACACTACTGGTATGTGTACATCTGACTGTAAACCATCATACCTCCACTGCACTAACCTCCCCTGCACTAACCTCCACTGCACTAACCTCCACTGCACTAACCTCCACTGCGCTAACCTCCACTGCACTATTCTATCATTGCTCATTGCCCTGCAGCGCTGTACGGTAGCTACACCGATGGCACGATGAGCAGCATCACGTCGACCAGTTCCGGAACGTCGTTCACCGGATCCGAGCTACCCGAAGCTGATCGTGAGTAGCAGCAGTAGTAATGTGCACTTTTAGAAAACACGAAAGTTATTCCCACTGGCAGTACATGTGCACTTCTGGCCAGAGAAATTCCACCTCGTGAAAAAAAGTAGCGTCGCACACAAGTGCGCAGATTGGTGGTTTAAAGCAAGCAGCTTCCTTTCCGTTACAATGATCCAGCTAAGTTTAAAAAAGTTCCTATTGTAAATCTCTTTCTTGTGATGGTTTCGTTTACGAATGGTTTTGCTTTCTGGAATGTCACATACCTTGCAGGACCCATTCTACCACGCAACAACAAGATGCTGTCGGCTGACACGCCAGTCGACCAAGTAGCTAGGATCATGGCGGCCAGTAACTCCGGGCTGGAGGTGCGCGACCGCATGTGGCTCAAGATCGTC